>NC_089727.1:23947964-24144631 GCF_035083965.1 Branchiostoma lanceolatum
ATTAGGGAGCATTCAGGGCTTGGTTGGGGGTAAACCGTGTATTCGTTAGGAGATGGTTGGGACATGTTCGGCGCATGTTCGGGGATGATTTGTCGCATGTTCGGCGCCAAATATAGGCGAGGCCTAATTCTGGTCAGACTGCTACCGAACTACCGCCGACCCGAGTCGGCTAGCGTTCGGGAGCCATGTTCGGCTATGTGTAACCTGGGCTTAAAATGACCAAACTTCAGGCGCATGACACGCAGTTCCGACACTTGAAAGGGACATTCCAATTTGTCGAACGAACAGATACAAAACTCTCTAATCCAATATCTAGTAGACTAGTCCACTTAACCGAGCACTGCTCTGGACAATTATAATGTATTGACAAAACACCTTCATTATGTTGAGCCCAACATACTGTTGGGCGCAACATATTGTGTTCGTAAGGTTTCTTTCTCCTGTCAAATCTTGTAATCGACGCATGCGCAGCTCGGTCGTCTCTGTATCAACTGAGCTGAAATTTGATATACAGGTAGAGTGGGTAAATACCCTGGGAGCTTTTTTTCATTTTTTCGATATTGACCTTGAAAGTGATTTTATTGAGGTTTTTCTGACCAATAACGTACATTTTGGCCTCCTGTGCTCTGGAAATACATCCAAATGACCTGAAATTTACTATGGGGGTACATTGAACAAATATTCAAAGAATCCCATTCGCACTTTTGGCATACAACAATTCAAAATACGATTTTAGAGGGTATTTTGGGGAGAACATCGGCTATTTTCCTCATATGGGGTCACTGACCTTTAGGTCACATCTTTATTTATCTGGCCAGGTGGACTAATTCGGTCAGCCAATGAGAGAGCGCGTTGTAACACGGATTTATCAAGCTCAACCTGATTGGTTAAGATAGTCAATTTAATTAGGGGCATATTCTGACAGGTGCAGACAAGACTTCACTACTCCCTGGCTCCCATCCTTGCGCTGTTATTGTTGTGTCCTACTGAAGTTAAGTGCAATTGAGAAGGTTCAAAACATTTCTGGTGGTATTTTTCGACACACACGGTGTTTTTCTTATTTTAACACTGCATGGAAACAAAGATTTCCACAAGTTTGCAAGCTTGGACACTATGGTGAAACCTGACATTTCCTCGCTATGTACACGGATTTTCTACCCCTGTGTCATCAAGATTGGACACCAGTGCACACAATGGTGAACACAAAGTGTCCAAAGTTTCCCACCTAGGAAACATCCCGTGTCGGGACGTTGACAATAACATTAACAATAACAATAGAGAGTTGTGAAATGCGTTAAAATTTACCTTGAGCAAGGAGGCCCTTGCTTTGAGTAATTGTTTAAAGTTTTTGGCTAAAAATGACGTAAACGATTTCAAATACCAACATTGCAGACATACAACAAACGTTAGCCTCTATGCCACAGTCGCTTTTCGCATGGGGAGGGAAATGGGCGAAACATGTTGCATTTGCTCCCGCAAATGTTGCCTTTCTAGTTTACAAAGTAGTTCGAGGGAGAACCCTAGCAATGGCAGTCATGAAGACAGGTTTCAAGAGTTGTCGACAAAAACAATGAATGGCCGCTGGTTGGCCTAAATGAGTACACAGCAGCAGCATGCGCGAGAGAGAAAAAGAAAGTGATTAAAAACGATGAGGCAGAAAGTCAACTACTACCGGCGGAGTTGGAGATACTCATATTGGCAGAGACGATTGGCGCCGGCATGCAAGCAGAACGAGAAGGGAGACACAGGGAGAACACCTCTAGACATAGAAGTGGAAATGCTGGAACTAGCCGAGAAAATGTCCAAGAGAAACCCACCTGTCGAGAGGAAACCTCAAAACACCTAAACTGCTGCCATTTGCAAGGCAAGCGGGTCAAGGATGACATGTACAAATTCCTTCGCCCAGGCAGGGGTTGTATCTGCTGCATATGTGCCGGACTTGCTGAGCCCGATCTCTGACTCACAAAACAGAAAGTCAAGAAAGGTAAAGCCCGAAAGCTCTGGTCTTCGGCCCAGAAATACATTGATACCTTACAGAGAAACAAGATCAAAAGTGCGAAGACAAGGTGAGGACGAAAGAAAAAAAAATAGTTGGGTTGAATCCAGCAAGGGCGATTGGAGATTAGACAGAAACGGAAAGAAGAGGCACTGTCAAATAAGAAGGCAAGCACGTTTATACTGGTTTTTGGAAGAAGGCAAACATATAGGCAAACAAAAGTCGTCATTCATATAGGACGTTGATACCTTTTTTTTATGTTACTATTGAGCTACTTTATCCTGGGTGCCATCCTCCGCAGTAACCACTGGCTTACTTTAATTTTTCGTTGGTTAATCACTACGGTTATAAGGAAAGAACAAGAGTCCGTAGGACACAATTCTCCGTGAATATTTATAGTCTGTACATAGTGGGTGAGGTGTTTGTTAATTTCCTTTGCTAGTGACCTGCTCAGTTGTAAGATAAATGCATGAAATTGATCTTGATGTATGGTGTGGAATCACAGACAATCTATTTCTAGAGCCTGGAACTGAAACAGGATGACACTCAGGCTAACTTAACATGCCCATGCAGCAACGGAATCGTGGGTTGTATGTGGTGCCAGGTGTGAAAAGTGCGTTTTTGATAAGCGGTAATTAAAGAAGTAAAAATATTGACCCACACAAATTGCATCTCTGTACAGTCCAAGTAGTGTTTTATAGCAAGTAAAGAAAAGGTGTTTATTCATCTTTTTCTTTCAATACAGGAGGGGTCAGCCTGCTGAAAAGTACGTTAGGATCTAGAAATTCCGGGAAAAGTCGCAAATTTAGATCTAGATGGCTTCTTTTGAGGATTATCAACGAACCATTCAGCCTTACAACTAATATGATTCAGAAATATGCAGTAAATTCTCTTTCCACAATTTATTGCAGGCATGCCTGATCTAGAGCTATCAACCTATTTTGTATTATCGTAACATTTCTCGAAGGTCAAAGGTCACCGGATCTTTCAATCCACCCGGAAGTGTCACAGTCTCGCCGCGGCCGTGGGCACTTTTCTGAGGGACATATCTCAACAATCTTTCATCCCCTGCGTAAACTTTTTACATTGTCACAGCCTCCGTATTACAAACTACAAGTGTGAGAATTTTGAAGGTCCAGAGATATCCCATTTTTACACTGTGCGTAAACGTGCACCGTCCGTCTCGTGCGCCAAACTAGTATGCGACCTGCGACAGGACATGGCATACTTAATACACAGACTGGAGCTCACTCTGCACATGTTCGCAGCGAAAACTCACAATTCCCGTTGCCGCATTTGCCGCATTGGTACGTAACTTTGAATATCGCTAGCTAGGTTGCGTGTGGTGATGCACGTTGTCTATTTTACAATGTAACAGTGAAACTTTGAAACTTTATTCTTCAAGTGCAACATCGCAAACACTGTGTCTGAATTGTGTTGCCTTTTACAGTGGTTTGTAAAAACGTTTACATTCATACTTCTTAAAATTGTTAAATTTAAATATATAGCGGGAGATGAAAACAGTTAAAAATAGTATATACGGAATAAACAACAGTTGACAAAAACGTATGACATAATAATATACTAGTGCTCCATAGCGACAATGTAGAGCGTCTTAAAAGTACATTCCATATCTCGGAGCACGGTATTAACAAACGTCATTGAGGAATGTTCATGAGACACTGTTTATCAGTCCAACTAAGTAGGGGATGGGTGAGTTTTTGTAGCGTGACGTACGGCAGTGTGGGATGTCAATCTTGTGTCAGTTACGGGTTTCACGTCCGGTAACTTGCTGCCTAGGTGGGGGTAACCAGCTGCAAAACTCAACAGAGTTCAACAGAGACATGGCGAATGAACGGCAAATGGTGACTCGTCGTACTGCCAAGAGGGTGAGGTTCAGTGTGACCATGGCTGGCTCGTAGTCGTGGTATTGGGGCCCAAGAATAATCTTGCACGCCCTCTTCTGGATGCGCTCCAGACTTGCGGTTTGTTTGGCGGATAGGGATGGGTGCCACACTGGTGTCGCGTATTCAAGTGCAGGTCTGATATATACAGTGAACACGGTCGTCATATCGGTAACGGATACGCCGAAGCGCTTGAGTCTACGTAATGAATAGAGTTTTCTGTTTGCACCCGAGATCATCTGGGAGACGTGCAGGTTCCACTTTAAGTCACTTTGGACAGTCACCCCTACTATTTTGACCGTCTCCACAGTATCCAACTCTTCGCCATCAATGGTGAGTGGTTCCGGTTGTGGTGGTGTTCTTGCAAAGCAGACGTGGAGAACTTTGCATTTCCGTGGGTTCAGTTTCATTTTGTGTTGATCAACCCAGATGTTAAGATTGTCCAAGGTTAGCTGGAGACTGCATGGTTGACCTATGAACCGCGTTTGTGCCAAGTTCATATCGTCCACGTATTTCCACCTGTCATGAACATCCCGTAGTGCCCCGTCGATCATGGCCATGAATATGATTGGCCCTAAGATGGTCCCTTGGGCCACACCACAGGTAAGGTGGGTCCAGTCAGATGTTTCTCCCATGTAGTTTACCCTCTGCCTTCTGTTTGACATGAAGTTGTACACCCACGGTACAAGGGCGGGGCGCACTCCTAGATCCAGTAGGCACTTGATTGCAGTAGTATGATCGATTCTGTCAAACGCTTTGGATAGATCATAGCAAGTAGGAAATCTTCGTACCCCGTATCTGCCTGAAGTATTGCAGTCAAGCGTAACGGGTTATAACATGGTCGCTGTGGCAGGACAGTGGCCCTTGCCATTAATTATAGGGGTGCAATTACGATATTGTATTGACGATTAAAGTAGTTACGGTGTAAAAGAGATATTGTGCATCACCACGAAGAACCAGGCAAACGATATGCCAAGTTACACACCAGTGCGACGACGGGATCGTGAGTTATAGCTGCGAACGCGCAAACAAAAGCACTTCCAATACTCCCAGAAGGAGGTATTCCTCCTTCCCGGAGTAATAAGAATGGAGAGATAGACGGATGGAAATATCACAGACCTATGGTAATGAAATAAAGGATGGCATATGGGTGTTGGTGGGTTTTTTTCTGAGATTGGGGATGAGAGGTTTAGGGAAAGAAAAAATCGCCACTTGCACATGACGTAATAGATCATGTGACCTTGTTTACGCCGCCATATTGGCCTTCAGAACAGCGGGAGTTTCTAAATTTGTCGTCTGCTAATTCTGTGCATGTGTGTGGGTGAGTGTTATGAGTGACATTTGGCCGTCCTGAGCGACTAACGTACATCAGATAATAAGACAACACTGTCAAGCTATGCCTCGCGTTTGGGCCCCGATGATAAGACCAGATACAAAGAATGCTGGGGACCTACGACCCGCTGTTACTGCCGACGTCCAGGATGGTCGCTGCCATGAAATGCGACAAGCTGCCGGGTATCGAATTTCGCAGATGACACCTCACTCACAACAGCCCACCGTTCTATCAATACTGTTGTAGAATCCCTGAACAATGACCTTGCCACTGCATCAGACTGGCTACAAAACTGGAAACTCGAGGCCAACGGAGACAAATGCAAAGTTATGTTTCTCACTACCCGTCCCCTCCCACAAAAGGATCCCCCCAGTTTTCCTACTCGTAGCCGGTACTATTCTGCAGGTTGTCTACAGCCACAAACAGCTGGGCGTGACCTTAACCTACAAGCTCACATGGTCTTTGTACGTTGAAGCCACAGGCACAACAAACAAGGCAAGACGAACGGCTGGAATGCTCTGTGCCCTACGGAAGAAGGTGCCCAAGATCATTCTGCTACAGCTATACAAGATCATGATACGACCAGTTTTAGAATATGCTGACATAGTATGGTCAGGACTCACCGCACGCGATGTAAGATCAGTTGAATCTGTCCAGTACCGACCGGCTAGAATCATGATAATTCGACACGGTGGAATCTCTTACCCTTCCTATCAAACCGTTTACTCTCAACTATGTCTTCACTCACTCACCTTCCGCCGTAAATTCCACACAGTTACCACCCTCTTCAAACTAATGAACGGACACTGCCCGCCCCACCTACTCAGTCTTCTACCAACTACCAGGTCATCTTCCATAGAATCCAGATATCCCCTCCGAAACGAAAACAACCCTCTGTGCAAACTCCCAAAGGCGTAAAGACTCAGAATGCGTCCTTCCACAGGGCTATCAACCTCTGGAACTTGCTTCCACCAGAAGCACGTACCTCTATATCCTACTTCAGCAGAAAAGCTTGGGCCTCCCTCGGAGACCCGTTCCTGGTTTGAGTTAATTATATGTACTGCTATGTGACACATGCGACAGAGCTGTTAAACGTTTTGATTACTTGTAAGCATTCCGATAGAACACACATCACAACCAGTGGACTGGCCCCCTGCTGTAGTGACTTGCACAAGGTGTGTGGTCCAGGGCTGCCGAAACGGAGGTGGGCGCCGCCTCATGCATCCCAATGGTACGGGGAGGACTTTAACTTTAACTAATTCCGATAGAATATAAGAATTTTTATTCTGCACTGTCCAAAATAGTTAATCCCTGTATATAATGTAAATATGAATGTCAACCTCTTAATTAAGCTAGTCCTCACCTCACCTATCCCTTGACCTCTTTTTGGGTCGTTGGGGCACCATGAATACGACCTCCACCATCCTTCTCCACGTGATCACTCTATCCTCTGCCACTCTCACTGCTGCCGCCAAGCTTAATCCTGTCCACTCTTTTACATTGTCCCCCAACGTTTTCTTTGCATTCCTCTCTTTCGGCTGCCTGGGACTGTCCCTTGTAGTATGGTTTTTGCAAGACCTGCCGATCTTACCACATGACCGAACCATCTTAGCTTGCGCTTCTTTACAGTTATCAAGAGGTTGTCATGTGGTCCGATGGCTTGTGCTACTTTGTTGAAGATATCCTCGTTAGAAACACGGTCACGGTGTGTGATGCCCAGAATTTTTCTGTAGCATCTTGTTTCCATTGAAAGAATCTTTCTCTGTAGGTCAGCAGTAAGTGTCCAGGTTTCGCAACCATACAAACTATACGAGTTAGGGTGCGCATAAGATTGATTTTGGAACGTAGACAGATGTTCCTATCTTTCCATATGGTGTTAAGTCTAGCTAGTGCAGTGACTGTCTGCGCTGTCCTTGCTAGGATTTCGGGTTGGGATCCTTAATCGGATATGATTGAATCAAGATATTTAAACTTCTTCACTGTCTCTAGACTTGATTCACCAAGTTTGATTGTGGCACTAAGGCCGCGAGTATTGTTAGTCCTTGTTCTTGTCTTTTCGCCGCTGATTTCCATGCCAACGGCTGTGGATGCATTGTCAAAACGGTCTTTCAATTTTACCAGCTCTTCCCCTTTCCCAGCTAACCCGTCAATATCATCAGCAAACCGTAAGTTTGTCACCTGTCTGCCGCCTATTGTAACAGTGCCTTCAAAGTCCTCTAGGGCCTTATCCATAATTCTCTCCAAGAATATATTAAAGAGTGTCGGGGAGAGAAGCCCGGGCGCACACCAACTGTTGTACGAAACCATCTCCCAACACTGCCATTTAGGAGGACTGCACTTGTTGCTTTGTTGTATGGGCTTTCAATCGACTTGACAAGTTTTCATTTATGTTGTACTTCCTCATGGTTGCCCATAGTGCCTCTTGCCACACACGATCAAACGCTTTTTTAAAAGCTTTAAATATGTGGTATAGGTCTTTCTGATGTTGCAAGTGCTTTTCACATATTATCAGTCGTGTTTCTGCCAGGTCTAAATCCTGCTTGTTCCTCCTTAATAATGGTCTCGGCTACTGGTTTCAGTCTGTTTAAGATGACTCGTAACAAAACTTTGCTCGGATGGCTTATCAAGCTGATGGTACGGTAGTTCTGACACATTTGTAGGTTCCCCTTTTTTGTCAACGTATTGATCAGGGAGCGTATCCATGGGGCTGGCCATTCCCTCTATTTCCAAATGATGTTGCAAATGGAGGTGAGCACTGTGATCATGGCTTCTCCTCCAGCCTGTATTAGTTCCGCTGGTATATTATCAGGACCGGGGGACTTACCAGGTTTAAGAGACTTAACCGCATTTTCCACTTCCTCCCTCAATATGTTCTTCGCAATATTCTGTCCATCTGTTCAGGATACAAATAAGCTAGTAGTGATCTCTATGTATGTTTAATGTAATGATTATGTTTTTCCCTCAGGGTTGCCCTTTGTAATAGCTTAAGCTAGCTGGGCAGCCCTTGGCATGTAAATGCAATGTACGTGCATGCCAAACGAATAAATAGATAAAAATAAATGTATCGAATTTCCTACGTTTTCGATTCAAGAAAGCAATATGGGACAATATGTCTCAACTGCGCTCCCCGAGTTTTCACGAAGATGCTCAAGCCGATAGTGGCTGTCATTCGATCCAGAAGGATCCGGATCGTAGTGTATCTGGACGACATACTGATCTTAGGTTCCTCCCGATTACTATGTCATCAAAATCTCCAGTTTGTGATAGACTTTCTCTCACGTCTGGGCTTCCTGATCAACTGGAAAAAGTCCCAGCTGATTCCCACTCAGCAACTAACTTTCTTGGGCATGGAAATAGATTCACGCCTCATGATGTTGTCACTTCCTCAGGAGAAGGCTGTGAGGATTCACACGACCTGCACCTCCTTGCTGAGTTCGCAGCACGTTTCCATCCGGCAGATTGCCGAAGTGGTGGGTCGGTTGTATTCTCCAAGCAGAGGCTTCGATCGAGAGGGTTACTCGATCGAAGCCTCTGCTTGGAGAATGGATGAATGCAGCGTCAGCAGCAGTCTTGCCTGTACTACAGGAGCTTGCAGAGCTGTCTCAACGAAGCTCTGAAACGGAATTGCCAATGGGAGACCACAGTGGTGTTGTCTCCGCAAGCTTGTGCAGAGTTAGCTGCCTGGGCTGGAGGCTGTGATGTTGTAGTTCGGACACCAAGAGGATGTGATGTTGTAGCTGAGACGCCGGGAGGCTGTGATGTTGTAGCTGAGACGTTGGGTTAGGCAGGGCGGTCCTTTCTATCTTTTTTTTTTGGCAGTGGCAGTTACCATCTGTCATGTGTGGCTGGAAGATGGCCATGCCCGTCTTTGCCTTTTGTTTCTGTTTAATCATTGCATCTTCAGACGGCATTTATTACAAATAAATTCTGGATGTAAATCTTGGAGTCCTGCCTCACATCCACACTGTATGACTGACGGATAACCTCTTCAAATGTGAACACCTTGGCATCCTTTTTTAAGCTTGCTGTTGCACACTGTACAAACAGTATTAAGGTACTCTCTGTGCTCCCCCACCTGTACATGTGAACAGCATGTTAACATTGTCAATATTGACACTATCTGACATAAAACTGAAGGGACTACCTTAAGACTTATAAATAAATAGATAAATAAAACATTCATTCTGATGTAATCCATGTGTTTAGAGATAATTATAATAGTATAGGCTACATTTTTCATAGGCTTTTGAAAACAAAATGTTAATGTCCAATGAGATCAGAACTGACCCGTGCGTTGGGCGGGGGAGCGGGGGGTGGTGGTGATGGCTGCTAGCTTGCAGGAGAGCGATGCAGGAGAGTGAGGGCGCCTACGTTCCTACGTTGTACCAGGGGTTGAATCTGGTTTATGTCCAACTCATCTTGTGGGAGATTTATGATTCTTATGGCTCTTCTTTGTATTGCATCAAGCAGGTCCAGTGATGTGGGGCAAGCTCCCATCCAAACTGTAGAAGCATATTCCATGCAGGATCGCACCATACTTTTATAGATGGTGGCTCTCTGTTGTGGATTCAAGTAAGGGGCGGCTCTTCTCAGAAGTCCCAGGCGTTTTCCTGCACCCGTCGCCATATTTCCTATGTGGTGTGTCCAAGTCAGTTCCTTTCGGATCGTTAAACCCAACAGTTCAACTTCATCTACTTCATCAAGAGTAGAGTCCATGAAGTTGAGTTGGGGATGGTTGCCTACGGCGTCTTTAAGATTGCTGACTGCCAGGCATTTGCACTTGGAAGCCCCGAAGAGGACATTCCAGCTATCTGCCCAGTTCTGGATTTTTTGCAAATCTGTGTTCAGCGACAGAGCTGCACTCTCCCTTTCTCGCCTCTCTATGCTTCTCATAATCGACGAGTCGTCGGCGTAGAGCATTGCTGTGTTTGTTAGCTTTTCTGTCAGGTCATCGATGTAAATGATGAAGAGTAAGGGACCAAGGATTGAGCCTTTGGGGACTCCCGCATTTATGAGTCTGGCGGTAGTTTTCCCGCTGATTGTTGCTTTCAGTTCTCTATTTGCAAGATAGTTCTCAAACCATTTAAGCACATGACCGTCCACTCCAATGGCTTTCATTTTAGCAATTAAACCCCTGTACCATACGCGGTCGAAAGCTCGACTTATATCGAGGCATATCAGTCTGCTTTCCTGTCTTTTGTCCTTGGCATCATGTTAATGTTGAGTGACGAAAGTCAGTGCGTCTGCAGTGGAATGACCAGCCCTGAAACCAAATTGTTTGTCGCTTATGAGACTGTTCTTGTGGATGTGTTTCCATAGTGCTTTGTTTATGATCGCCTCCATCACTTTGCTTATTATGCAGAGAAGAGAAATTGGTGGGTAGTACTATTTTTTTTAAATCGTAAACATCCTAGCATTTTGTGTCTATACTAATTCTGTATTAAACCATACAATATAATTGTTAATTAATGATGTCGTCTTTTACCTCCTGAAGCTTGCTCTAAGTTGGCTGTAGATCCCACAATTGTTTCTACATGGCAGAAAAAATGTACACCTTGTGGACACCATAACAAGGCCACCTCGGTTTACCTCTTTAAGCCAACCTTCTGTGTTTTCGAGGAAACTTCTAGTGTAGTATGTGTGTTTTGCCAGAGGACACATTATACTGCTATAAGACAGAACACAAATCTGTACGCTGTTAGGGTTCTTCATGGAACGTGTGAGAAACTGCCTAACGTGTCAGGGTCTTTGCGTCGGTGGGTAGAGAAGGGAGGTCGAAGAACTCGCAGAAAAAGAGAAAGGCTCTCCACTGAGTCCGCAGGTTGGCGTGAGAGCCCACCGCAAAGGCCGATTTCACCTCGATCGTGAAACGCACGGAGTCCAGGATTCTGCCGAGGACGTCATGCTGGTGAATAGTGGGCAAGCCTTATCATCAGCCTCAGACAGGCCAAGGCGCCGTCAGTGTAGCCCGAGTGTGTCATAAGCTGCCGCGCCCCGCGAAGGTGAGTCTGCACCTCCCAAATCGCCCAGGTAATTCACGCATGAGAACCCAAGTCAATCCTCGCTGTACAATTTGGATTGTCTGACCTTTAAGCACAGTCACAGGTGCATGGATTCCGACCTGCTTGCAGTTGGTATGTATCCTCCATAATCTGTCCGACAAAAGTAACAGATAGGGACTATCCTTTATGGAAAGAATTCACCACAGATCCACAAAACGCATCCTTTCCCTAGAGCCGTTCAGTGTCCGATGCAATGAAGGCAACGACGTCTGAGGCATCTTTTCTTATCAGTTTGCAGAGATTCTCAAGGTGCGCAGGCACCTTATCCTGAATGTAACTTCTTGACATTTGACAGCGTGTAAAGTGTAGGCTATTAAAAGCGTTACATCGAAAATTGAACTATGACGAGCATATCAAACCACTGTTCTGTTGCGTAGAATGTTACTGTTTTCCGTCTGTCGTAACTGTATCTGTATCTGTATAGCCGGTATAAACGCCCTTCGGCGTAACACACCAGCTTCGCAGGCACGCGGCGCGGCAGCAGCTGGTTATATTACACTGAACGGCCTGTCACACCTAACTTTTGCTCATCTGACTGCAATCGTTCTTTGAAGCTATTTAGTGAAGGTGTTCCTACAGCATCTGATGACAACGAGTTCCATTCTACTATGGTTCTCGGGAAAAACGAATTTTTGAACACATCAATCCTTGGTTTATAACTCTGGTACTTAAAGGCATGACTATTTCTTGTCCTTTTCTGGGCTGGCATTAGATAATTATCAGTCGGTACATCCACAAGTTTATTAGTCATTTTGTACATCATGCAAAGCCTGGATATTTTTCTTCTGTCTTCAAGTGACTTCCACTGTAGATCTGCTTTCATTTTAGTGACACTAGCACCCCTGTCATAGTTGTTCATGCAGAACCTGGCAGCTTGGTTCTGCACCCTCTCCAGTTTATCCTTGTCTTTCTTTGTGTATGGATCCCATACACAAAGTGCTGGTAAAACATTACTCTATGCACAGGAATACTGCACAAAATTTATTCCTCATCGTATGGGGTCACATCGGTCAACCCAGCAGAAGATGTTTTGTTCAACCTGTATCCATGTACCCGTTACTCATATTAATTCTTTACCGGTCCCAAAAATTCCGTATTAAACGTTACACTGAACAAACTCTATCACCGAATACAGTATCCCACTGACGAATCTGACTTAAAAATTTTTTGTCCAAATCGTACTCGTGAAATCATAGCTCATCAGTCGTTACCATTCCAATAACACCATTGTCGTCATGCAATATACTGCACATAACTTCACTTCAAGCACACAATGTCATGTCGGCGGACCCGACAGAGATGTTTTGCACAAGCTGTACTCATATAACTATTACAATCGTTTACCGCTCGATCAACAATCACTGTTGACGTGTACAAAGCCTATTTCAATACACAGCGTCACGTCGGCGAATCCTACAGAAAATGTCTCGCACAATCTGTGTAAACATTGCTCGACAACCGTTTACCGCTCCATTAGCAATCCCAATCAACGTTACCGTAACTTACAAAGAGTACTACTGTGCCAAACTCTACTTTCACCATTCACCACGTCACGTCGGCCAATCCGACGGAAACTTTTTTGTAGACGTGTACATCATCTACCTGGACGCCCATTCCAAAAGCAATGGTCGCTACCACACAGCTGTTGCGTTGGGTGAAGCCCTCTAACTCTTTTTTTTGTGACCGATCATCAGTCTTACCATGAAACATGTCGATGGTCTATGTACCACCCCCATATATTTGTTACTGCGTTTTAGTCCTGTAGAGAGCAAACAATAATATTTTTTTTACTTCTGAACAGCATTACAGCAACATAATATGTTCAAGAAAACTTTGAATAAATCGGCGTGACAGTTACATAACAATGTAGTTAATAAATAGGAGGTACGACATACATGTAATGTTTATACAAATTCCTGCGTTCTCCCACCCCCCACCCCCCCTCCTTCAGGTGGCTTACCAGAGGTGGTCTTGCTAATGAAACTTAACATCGGGTGTTTCTATCAGGTGGAAGCATGATTGTAATACTGACAACAGATATGAGAAACACACTTGGACAAACACTGTGTAGAAGCTTTAGAGAAGAACTTCTGAGCATTTTAGCTGTTACTGTGGGGGATAGGAGGAGGCTATAAAAATGTTACATTCAAATTAACATAATGATTGTGTACCTGTTGGGCAGATGAAAACAGTACAGATGAAAATAGATATATGCTAATACTCAATAAAAAATATCTGTGAAAATTTAAAAATGACTTAACAGAAGCATCAATAGCAAATGCCAAGATGACACTACGATAATGTCTACGGTCTATGTGCTACAGATTAATGGTGTGAAAACTGATGCAAAGCTACCTGTTGATGTCAATCTTTGACAGGTCTGGGTTCATGCCGTGGTATCCATCTGTCGAGAATGTACTTGCGCATCTCAAGATTGCCTTTTTTCTTTCCTCTTGCGATAGACAACGGCCATCGGAGGCCTCGTGCCAGTCTGCAATCACCTGAACATATTCTGCTTCGTAGCCCTGGCTTCGGAAGAACTGAGCTACCCTATGAAACAGAAGTTTTTTAGGATCAGCGACTGATTGCTTCCTGACACCAACAAGTGCTGCATGCGTCAGGCCTGTGTCATTGTTTTGCATGGGCTCTTCAAACCTCCTGACATTGAAACATACAAGAGACGTCCGCCGTCCCTTGTATGTTTGGCGATTCTATTCAGAATGTGGTTGTGGTATTCCCTCTCCCTGTTGGTGATGGGGTCCACTTCCGGTACATACAATTATTTCGTAAAGTCCTCTCCCTCCCGTGCCAGCTCGGCTACTCTGGCACGGAACCGGAATGTTGCAATGATGGACCGCAGCATATCCACTTCAGTCTCAGGGATGTAAAGCCGCCACGTGTGATAAGTGTACCCATCCTTGCGAATGTGGTGAAGTGCATCTTCGAACGACAAGTCTTCTTTTTCTTGGAGAAGGTACATTTTTCAGTTAAGTTGATCCCAACTAGGAAGATTAATTGCCTGACACCTTCGCCTCATGCACTAATTGAAGAAATATTATTAACGATATCATGTGCATGCTGGTAGCGTCCGAAACGGTTTCAAATATGTTATGATTGAAATTGACAGTCAACAACGGTAAATAAATGAGCAAAGATTTTCTATAACAATCAGATGATAATACAAGAGCAGAGAAAAAGAATAATGATACATCGGCACTTCATTGGAGAAGTTTGCGAAAGATGCTAGTTTCTATAACTCTTCGATCTGATACATTCATAATCGTTCAATTGCTCACCCGAGGGAAGATGTCTGACAGTCTTGTCAGTGGACAGCTGCGTTTAGGCGACGGTGTCGTCGACTTTAGAATGCTTATTAGCTGGTCTACGCCGCTGTCCATGTTTCCAGTTGTGTCCCTTATGTCATAGAGTAACGACAGTCCCAAGCTCTGTTGGGCCCCTAGAGACATCTCTGTCAGCCTCCTGACATTGTCCTCCACGTCGTCCCTGCGCGAGGAACATAAAATTTTTCGGCCTGTTGCATAGTTTGCGAAATTTTGCCCAATCTGAGGAAGAGTCAGTTCACTTTGCTATTCTCCATGCTGTCCACTTTCTGTTCTGTAGGTTACGAACTTCACTCTCAATCCATGGTGGGGTAGTAGAAACTTTAAGTTTGCGACAAATCAACTGATGATAAAATGTGACCACACTTTTTTAGGTATGTGCAGGCCTTTGTAATCTAGTTTGGTTGCCATTAAGGTTTTCAACTGATAACATAGCAAAATCGTGAGTGAAAATTTTTTATGGGAATAGCAACCTTTTTTCCAAAAATGAGAATAACGAAAGGCTAAAAATGGTGTGGCCTTATGATTCAGGTTTGAAATACCACTTGACAACAATTTCAGGGAGAATTGCCTTTAAAAAGAATTCCTTAGATTTTAAGGTTATGTTGCTCCAAAACTCTGCTTTAAAGGGGGATTTTCTGTATGTGCACCCCATTCTTTGTCCATACAACAAAATCACATTTCTCTACATCACAGATAAACATATGTGACCGTACTTGGTGGTAGTGGGTATGTGAGCGATCAAGGTGAATTGTGTCATTAGTTTTCTTCAGGCAAAAGTTTTCAGTATTTGCCAAATCAGTGGGCAGGTCTTTGGCAGAAAATGGGCACTTTATCTCACACACTCCTGTTCCACAGCACTTGCACTCAACCAGACCATCTGGGGTAGCTTTTAGATAGGGCCATTCATTGTTATGAAAATGGTTTATTCGATTCAAACAATCAAACAGCGAAACACTACATGGTAGCCACAGACTGAATTGCGTGGGTCTTCGTTACAATAGACAACCTTCGTATTAAAATATTAAGATGACTTACATTTAAATTACTTTTAACAGGTTAAAATAGCTTCAATAAAGCCTATGATTTACACGTTATAGAACATTTAAAATTTGACAAACAGAAGTATTGACGAAAGTACGACATCAAAGAAAGAGCTGGATTTGATAATATATCAGATGTTGTTCAACAACCGTATCATGTATGGAATTGCACTTGAGTGATATGTCTCAGTTCTACATAACATGCTGTTCAGTCTGTGAGATCACCTGGTCTTTCTGCCACTCACTTCCAATCTTGAAGGGGGCAGGAAATGTCTGTACAGTTTGGATGGTTCGAGTGACTGGGCAACCTTCACGGTCAGTTCTTGGCGGCGTGTTTGGAGAGTTGGCAGATCGAGTCGCTCACATGCTTTAGAGTAAGAGGTGAAGTCGGCACCGAGAATGATTCTCAATGCCCGACGCTGCACTTTCTCGAGCTTGTTACTGAGACTGGCAGGGAGTTCAGACTGCCAAACAGGTGCAGCATACTCCACAACAGGTCGGATGTAGGTGATGTAAACATTAACAAGGTCGTCAACAGGGAGTTGGAAATGTTTAAGTTTGCACAAAAGGAATAGCCGTTTGCTGGCTTTGTGATATATAGAGTTGACATGAATGTCCCACTTCAGGTTTGATTGAAGATGGATACCCAGGATTCTCATAGACGAGACGTCCTGGAGGTTGACATTATTCACAGTGAGCGGGCGTGGGATGAATGGGGTTTTACTGAAATGAATGTACATAACTTTGCACTTTCTAGGGTGCAGCATCATGTGACTTTCCTTTGACCAGTTGTCTAGGTCAGACAGATCTTGTTGCAAGTGAGAGGGACAAACAGGTGACTTCCGGACTTTCAGCATGCTTAAATCATCGACGAACTTCCAGCGGGTTGAGACAGCCTGCTGCGTCGCACTGTTGATGTAGGCAGCAAATATTAAAGGTCCGAGCAACGTTCCCTGTGGCAGACCACACGTGACCGGTACCATGTTAGTTTTCATTGTTGATATGAAAACAACTGTTAAAAGTTCCAAAAACTTCGTGGCTTTCCATCATTATCCCACCACGTGTTCGCGATATTGTCCCATACAATCTCCGTGCCAACCAGAATTTTACTTCCATTGTTTGTAAAACTGAAAAGACCGATTAAACAGGCCTCACTTCTCTCACGGCCAACGACACTCTGCAGTTTATTTCACAAGGCTTCGTTTAAATTTCAGTCAGTTAAACCACCACCTTTTCTACACCATTGTATAGATTGTCCTACATGTAAATGTGGACATTATTGTGAAACAACCGAACATTACCTCCTACACTGTAAGCTTTATACTACCCAAAGAAGTACTATGTTATCATCCCTTTCCAACATAACTGACCGTCAGCTACTTAACGACAGTTCATCGTGTTCTGTCCTGTTACGCGGTTCTACGTCACTCTCATACTTACAAAACTGTAAAATATTCGATATGGTTCATACCTACATACATTGTACAGGCAGATTCATATATTGATAGATACCAACTTGTATTGTCTATGGTCATTTTCCTTTTATCCATTCTGTATTTATGTATGTTATTATGTCTCTTTTTTGTATGTTTTGAGTAGAAGGCTTCAAATAAGCAATCGCTTCCTGCCTGATACTCTGAAAACATATGCGAATAAAATAAGATGAAGGTGTTATGTTACTTTCCAGCAAGAAAGTATGCTTTTTTTTAAATCGCAGACCAGAAATCCATCGGTGCCGCAGGTAGATATGGGATGTTTCGGACTTATGTTAGTACTGTCCATTGGCTTTTGTCTTGGGTGCAGGTTCTTGATTATTTTAACCTCGCTCCAACTTCTGATCCCTACATTGTTACATTCAAACTGACATAATGATCGTGTAGCTGTTGGGCAGAACAGACACCACTTCAACATTTGAGAGATGTAACGTTAGATCACTTATTATGTCTTCAACTAGAGTTTCTGTAGCCGTGGCTGTCAGCATGAGCACTGGTCAGTTAAGCACTCATGACGCTTGGTGCCTTACGGTATTCCTGACGGAATTATATACCCCTGTAAATATTTAAAGCTCGGTGTGGCTCCATTTCAATGTGGAATGATGTGTGTAAAAACTTTGCAGAAGGATTGGTTTTTCCTGTATTTTCCTCTAGTGTTTATGTGCTTTTATTAGTTGCAGCATAATTAACTTAAACAAATGTAGTTCCTTACATTGCCTCCAGTTTACACATTGATTTGTTTACCACCTGGCGTATAACCATTGAATTTAGTGCATCTTGTTGGTCAGCTGTTAGCGGTCTTTTCGCATTCAGGTCAACGATCACGCTATCGGTTGTGACAGGACCACTGGGCTGGGGATAAACAGCACTCCCCAGAGCCACGGGACCGTACTGCACATTTGGCTGGGGACAAATAGCATTTCCCAGAGCCACGGGACCGTACTGGACACTGAGCTGGTGACAAACAGCATTTCCCAGAGCCACGGGACCATACAGGGCTGGGAACACACAGCCTCCCGCTGCCGAGGGACCATTCTGATCACTGGGCCGGGGACCGATAGGAGCGGCAGAGCTTGGCAGACTGCATGGTATACTTGCGGAATAATGATAATGCTTTTTATTCGCCAAAATATATTACTCAAGCAACTGGATAAGATTTTGAAACAGTCAGACGTTTCAGACAGTATCCACTGTCTTTCGTCAGTGACTAACGATAGGACTGAGAACACCAGGTTTTATACCAAAACTCTGAATAGATATGTTAATGAGGTAAAGACAATTTAGGATGTCTTGAAGTAGTCTTCAAAAAGAAGATTAATTCAAGACAAAGTTTATGCCAATAGTTCAATTAGCTACTGTTGTTGTAGTACAGTAACTAAATGTTGCTTGTCCGGGGGTGGGGGTGGTGGGCAGTGCATTGTCCCAGGTGCCTGAAAGTTGAACGCGTAGACCCCCTTTCCTGTTGAGGGCGGGGTTGTACATCCTCTCATATATTGCTTCTCTAATTCCCCGTTCGAACCAGCGTTCTTCACGATCTAGGATGTCTGTGGATTCGAAATTGAATGAGTGTCCCTGGTTGTGTTTTAGATGGTGGTAAATGGCAGAGGAGTAGCGGTTAGCGCTCTTTCTGCAATGTTCCTTGTACCTTTCTTTCAGTGGTCGACTTGTCTCCCCAATGTACATGTTATTGCAGTTCGGTTCCTCACATTTCAGTTTGTAGATGACATTGGCTTTAATGCCTTTTTCAGGCCTGTCTTTTGGATGGACTAGTTTCTGCCTGAGAGTTGAGTGAGGTTTGAAGTTAGTGGCAATGTTGAAGTTTTGGAAGATACGTCTGAGTTTTTCCGATACTCCTTGGACGTAGGGAATGGTAATGTTGACCTTGTTTCTGTTGGTCAATGGTCTGCACTTGAGTGTTTTCTTAGACTGGTCAGAAGGTTTGAGGGCCTTGTTGAAGGTCCAATTTTGGTAGCCACACTTGGCTAAAGCCACACGGAGATGTCTGTGTTCTTCTGTTTTTGCTTCGTCTGAGGTAATGACATTGTCTGCTCGATGGAAGAGAGTTTTAATCACTGCTAGTTTGTGTTCCAAAGGGTGATGGGAATCAAAGGCCAGATATTGATCAGTGTGGGTCGGTTTCCTGTACACTTCGAACTGAAGGTTGCCATCCTTCTCTATGATGGTTTTGGTGTCTAAGAAGGGGAGCATGTTGTTTTGACACGACTCCTGTGTGAACTTGATGTTGTCATCTACCTGGTTAATATGGTCAAAGAAGTCATCAGCTACTCTCTTCTTTACTAGCCTACACCAAGTGTCATCTACATAGCGAAACCAGTTTGCTGGGGGAGGGCCATTGAAAGTACTGAGGGCTTTGTTCTCAAACTTCTCCATATACAGGTTGACAACAATGGGCGATACCGGTGATCCCATAGCACAGCCGTGCACTTGCTGGAAAAACTGTTGTTTGTAAGTGAAATAAGTGCACCCTAGGCAGAGGTCTAGCAGTTCACATATGTGGTCCACGGAGAGTTAGGTTCTATCTGCAAGTGTGTCGTCGGCCTCCAAGGCTTCCCTAACTACTGATACTGCCTCCTTAGGGGGTATGCAAGTGAAAAGCGAGCACACATCATATGAAGTGATGATTTCATCTTCTGCTACAGTGATGTCTTTGATTTTTTGGACGAAGTCTGCACTATTCTGTACATGGTGTTGAGACTTTCCCACCAACGGTCCCAAGATCTTAGCCAGCTGACCTGCTAGGTTATAAGTGACAGATCCTATACCGGATACTATGGGTCGTAGAGGGACACCGGGTTTGTGGATTTTGGGAAGGCCGTAGAATGCTGGGGGTTGTTCTGTATTGGGATTGAGCTTGAAATAGGTGGCCTGGTCCAGAAACTCGTCATCTTTCAATTTCTCGAGAGCTTTATGGATTTCCTTTTTGAACTTGTTTGTGGGGTTCTTTTTCAAGGGCCTGTATGTGTCTTTGTCCGCTAATAGGTCTTGAACTTTTCTGTCATACTGTTCTCTGTCTAAGACTACTGTGCATCTGCCCTTGTCCGCGGGAAGGATCACTATGTCTTGATTAGTCGCCAAATCCTTGAGCGCAGTTTGTTCTTCCCGGGTGATGTTGCTAGAAGCTAAGGGGGTTTAGAGACTTTCAGAGTGGTGGCTACTTTGGTGCGTAAGGCTTCAGCCTGTTTATATGGTATATGGGCCCGACGAATTGCTGATTCAGTTTCTGTGATAATGTCAATATTGGGGATCTTGTTAGGCGCTACTGCGAAATTTAGTCCTTTGGAAAGTAGGGATTCCTCCGGTTCTGTAAGAGTGTGACTGCTCAGGTTCTTAACCCACCTCTCGTCTGTTCTACTTGGTGTTATGTTTTTGGGTTTGGAACTGCTAAATCTCCAGTTTGGGTCCTTGTCTGCTGAACTAAACATTTCCTTCTGTTCCAAACGTTCAAATTTGTTCTTCTGTCTGACTTTTCCTTTCTCGTGTTGAGAGAGCTGTCCGTGTGTTATGAATTTCTCAGTTTCTGCAAAGGTCTCTTCTGACAGTTGTTCCCTCAGTACTTGTACCAGGTTAGCTTTTTTCGCGTTCAGCCCGTCCAGTTTATAGTCGATCTGTCTTACCCTCTCGTTTAGTAGCTTTCTTTCGGCGTTGAGAATGATTTTGTTGGCGTTGAAGCCTCTGACGTTTAGTTACTGTACTACAACAACAGTAGCTAATTGAACTATTGGCATAAACTTTGTCTTGAATTAATCTTCTTTTAGAAGACTACTTCAAGACATCCTAAATTGTCTTTACCTCATTAACATATCTATTCAGAGTTTTGGTATAAAACCTGGTGTTCTCAGTCCTATCGTTAGTCACTGACGAAAGACAGTGGATACTGTCTGAAACGTCTGACTGTTTCAAAATCTTATCCAGTTGCTTGAGTAATATATTTTGGCGTATCTTATTACCTGGATGTCTAACCTTCATCAACGTAATACTTTTTATTCTCATATAAAAGAGTGACAGTGTGGCAGGGTCCCGTGTAGGAACCCTGAATTGATCTGCCGCTTTACACATTAAAATATCATAGTTAAAATCCATCAATTACACACAGTTACCGGCACATAAATTGTTCAATTTAAAAGGTTTCTTGCATCAAATTCTCGAATTAAAAGTTTCTCACATTTGTAGCGAGTCGAAAAAAGCTCTGACAGCAGGTAGGTTTTTTACAGTACGTTATGGTTTGTTCTTATTAATAATGTTCGATAAGTGTGGGGTGGTGCACCGCAGTGGGGTAACTTGTAATGTCATGACATGGTCACATGCCAGAGAGAGGTGGTGATGTTTTGTTGTGGTGCATTGTGCAATAAAGTTATCCCAGCTGTTTGACCTGACGGCATAGTGTTTTATGGTCTCCCAGAAGCTTCGAAGATTTGTTCATTGAACGCTACCTCCCCCACCACTCCATTGTTAGTGGTTCGTACTTGTCATAGTGCACACAGTCATTACATCCAAATAGGGGTACTGGACAAAAAATCAACGTTGTTGTAACCTCTTGTACTTAAGTTTATCAGAAAGAGCACAGTGAAAGAAACAAAATGGTTTTCGTTTGAAGTAAATCGGATGTTGTATAGCGGAGAAATTGACCATTTAAGTTCTACTTGTCGCCCTTCGTTATCACAGGGTCCGGAAATAAGTAATATTTTCAACGATTTTCCTACTCAATTATCTTAAGAACAGAACATCACACAATCAGGAATTAATCTTCTTAACACTATATTCTGGACTTAGTATGACATGTAGTAAATTCAGACTTGTGCTGTCTTTATTTCCAGAGTTACATAATCTTGAAATATGAAAATATGTGTAATAACAATATTTTTTGTCTGCTTTCATAAATTCTAACAAACTCTGTACCCTGGGGTTTTAAAGCATGCTGAATCCAAATATGTTATCAAAATGTATGTATCTTATCAGGAAATATGATTTTATGACACTTGACGTGATTTGAGTTGCAATAATTTCTAAGTTCCCTACTTAAATATGCGTAATTACAAATTATACAACATTTCATTACTACTGTGACAAATTTACTCTGAATCCAACAGATTCTTAACATATCCATACACGAACATAGATATCGATAAGTCATCAAATGTTACGCAACCATCGACCCTTTCTCCCTTATCAGGGAAATGCACGTGATGATGAGGCCAAGGTACTTTGATGCTAAAAGACGCGGAATCGTTAATAGTTTTCGTACGACTGCTCTTCTTACCTCGGCGAGTCCGAACAAGGCGAGTGGTAGGGCTTCCTCGCAGGTATGACTGCTAGTATTCGGCAAGTCACATGTTTCACTGCTTGCTGTGCTATGTGTCTGGCCATTTACCTGAGCTAATCTCTATCCTAGGACGTCCCTCATTCTTTTTTGGCCTGTCTCCTTTTGAAATGTCTTTTACTTCCTTGAAAACAAAAGATTCGTCACATGAACTGTGCTCTAGCCGTAGATGAGCAGGAGCTTTTCCCACCTTGTAATTAGATTTTTTTTTGTTGTTGTTGCCATGCATAGGAATTCACCAAGACCCAGTAGGGCTCGAAGTTAACTATGTCCCGATGTCCCGGGGCCACTAAAATTTAGGCTGGGACAACTCAAAAATCTCTTTGGGACACTGTTGGGACAATAGGAAAATAATCAACGAATCAACATCAGAATGCCCGATCTCCCCGCGGTTGTCAGGCGCGCGAGCCGGCTCTCCGCTCCCCCAAAAGCCCCCCGAATTTGATCTGTTTGTTCTTCAATTACAGCGCGCGTGCCGCGTAGGTTTTAGACACGCGCTGATTCAAGACTCCGCCCATCGACTCTGATCTCCGCAGCGCGCGCGGGTTCCAGAGACATTCAACCAACCACAGCCTCGCGGCGTCCACATATGACAAATTGGAACTGTTTAATATTCGGGTATTTCCGGAATTTGTTCGGTGCAACTCCCAAGCACGGATCATCCCGAGTCACGCTTTCCGGACGATCTTCGTGACGAATCGTAAGCTCGTTGATGCTCGGGAGATCAGCTGACAATGCCAAAAATGGTTAACCGGCAAAGCTCGGGAAATTACGTTGTAGTTCGAGCAACCTCGTGAGTTTCGGCAAACTTCGTCAAATTTCCCGCGAAATCACTAGGGGAATATTCGAGAAAATAGTTTGTTGACTTGTTACATGGGCCATGCCTCATGGCACAGAGGAAAATTCGGTCGTTTTTTTTTCCGCGGGCGGCGCCCCAGCGTCCACGGGAGCGGCCCCAGTAGCAACTTCGACAACTTCAGGTACACGCAATGTACAGCCTCAAGGTCGGCTTCAAGATATCGCGGATGAGGATGAGGGGGGCGTCGGAGGAAGGAGGGAGGGGGGCCGGGCGCGCGACCAGCGCAGAACAAGAAGGCAAAAACCTCACACGGGGGCTCCCAATCGCCATCAAAATCCTCGGTATGTTAAGTTCTTCCAGCTCAATATTATCATTTTCGTCAGTAAGGATAATTTCAGTGAATTTTTCATCAATTTAGTACCGTTACCTTCAATGGGGCCTTAGTCTTGCTTTCTTGAATTTCATTCTGATTCCAATAAACTGCTCCTGGCAGTAATGAGCAAGTAACTTTATTTATTTATTTTATTCTATTTATTTTGTTTCTTTCTTTTCTGTCACTGACTGTGTATATCATGGTATATTGTTGTGTTTTTTTTTCTATTTACAACAAAGTCAGCAGCAGAAAACAGTGGACTACTACAAAGTCAATGTCAAGTTTTATCTTTTTCAGATAGAAATTGATTGATTAATTCATTGATTGATTTTTTTTCTCTTGGCATTTAAGGATACAATGCCAGCCTCCAAGAGATATGAGACTATGAGGAAAAGACGCTTCTTGGAAAAGTGGAGGCAAGAGTTCGACTTTGTAGAGTATGATTATGAAGCAGAGGTAATGTATTGCAAAACTTGCAGGGTCAGTTGATATTTTTTTTTCCAAAATTGAACTAATATTTCCTGGTCATTGGTGTGTGAATTTCATTCAAAAGCTGACTTGTTTGCCGTTTAACAATAGCAGTAAGCCAATGCACTCTTTGTCCTTTCAGCTGCCCATGTCCCAATGTTTCAGTCTAATCTTATTCAAGTTTGGCAGAAATTAATCATGAACTGATAGCAAGTTGTTTTCATTTTTTAGACAACTCCAGGACCGTTGCTGCAGCAGTTCCTGAATGATGTTGGGCCACCTGAGGACAGCATCTACCTTGACGTTAAGCTGAACGGTCCCGGGGGTGAGCAGGAAGACATGACATTTATATAGGTTTGTACTTCAGCTACTTCATTAGGCCAGGTCGAATGGTTAAAGAGAGTTGAGGCAGCTTTCAGCAAACCTTCCTCAAGATCACCAAATCTAGTGGTCACAAAGCTACAGAAATCATCTATGAGGCGGTCAGTCATACGCATAAATGTCATGTCTTCCTGCTCACCCTTGGGACCGCTCAGAGATTTCTGCAAGGCACGATTGGGAGACCGAATCAGTTTGATCACATGAAAGTGCTGGTCGAGATTTACCAGGTGATACCTATGCATTCATCTTGTTGCGAGAGGGGATTCTCCAGTATGAAACGCATTAAATCAGACTGGAGATCCTCTCTCGGCAACGAGATGTTGAACAACTTGCTTCAAATCTCTATTCATGGCACTACAGTAGATGACTATTATCCTGAGGCTGCCATTTCAAATGGTACCATGGGGGGATGCGAATGAGGAGGCCAGAGTTGCTTGACTAGATAGTGGTGTATGTTATTATATTGTTGTTTGTTTACAACCACTGTGTACCAAAGACAGAGACAATCTGAAGAATATTTCATTCTTTTATTCCCACCTGCCACTGATAGAGTACAAGTGGTCCCTGTAAATGCACTAGACTAGTGTACTTTTACTTGTTATACTGTGTAAGAGAAGAATGAAATATTCTTCAGATTGTCTCTGTCTTTGATACACAATGTACCAAAGACAGAGACAATCTGAAGAATATTTCATTGTTTCTTCCCATCTGCCTCTGGTAAAGTACAAGTGATCCTGTAAATGTACTAGACTAGTGTACTATCTATTTTTGTTATACTGTGTACCAAAGACAGAGACAATCTGAAGAATATTTTTCTTCCCACCTGCCACCGATAGAGTACAAGTGGTCCCTGTAAATGTACTAGACTAGTGTACTATCTATGGTTGTTATACTGTGTACCAAAGACAGAGACAATCTGAAGAATATTTCATTCTTTTCTTCCCATCTGCCACTGATAAAGTACAAGTGGTCCCTGTAAATGTACTAGACTAGTGTCACTCAGTGACTCACTATGTATTGTTGTTTGTTTTCAGAAAAAGATTATGTTCTTTTTGAAGTTCCCAGTTCCCACTTGCCAATTGTTACATGATAAGGCACGCAAGTGGTCTACCTGTAAATGTACAGTGGACGTTGCACTACTATCCATAAGATAGAATGTAATAAATGTGTTGTTTTTGTCTAATAAAAAAGACAAGACAAGTTTGAATCTGAGTTGATATTTGAGTATATTTCAATGGACAATAAGCTTACACAGCAATACTGTACTCTTACTGAGCTTTACAGTTGTTGTAATACATAATTTCTGAAAATAGGGTTGGGACAGTCCATCCTCACTTCGGGACAGTTGAAATTTATTTTTGGGACAATGCTGGGACAGTAGGGAAAAATGTTAATTTTGAGGCCTGAATTAATAGTGATATAAAGGTTGATGAACTGTACAATTTGTTCACATCCAAACTAGCTACCTGTGTTGATAAATATGTGCCTTCCAAAACAACTAATGATAGAAAACACCTTCCCCGCATCACTCCTGATCTTAAACGTCTCATGAGAAAAAGGGACCGTTACTACAGAAAAACAATGGGTCAAAATACACCTGAAAGGAAAGACAGGTTAAATCAGTTTAAGAAGGATATTAACAAGAAGATGAAAGACTGCTATTGGAGCTATATTGAATCTGTTGTACTCGACATTGATGTGGATGATTCCAAACAAGGTAAGTGCTGCGACAAGCAGGGCACCAAGAAATTTAGGAGTTTTCTGAAAAGTCTCAAATCTGAGAGAATTGGCGTTGAGCATCTTAAAAGTGATGGGGTATTAGGGTCGGAAAGCAAGGACAAGGCTAACCTCCCCAATCAACAGTTTCAGTCCGTCTTCACTACAGAACCTAGTGACGACCCCTTACCCGACATGGGACCTAGCACTTGTTCATCCATGCCAGACATTATAATAGATGAAGACGGTGTTAAGATGCTTTTAATGAACTTAAATCCCCATAAAGCATCTGGACCTGACCATGTACATGCCTACGTACTTAAAGAGCTTAGCGATATAATAAGCCCAATCTTACAGATCATATTTCAGAAAAGTCTCGACTCCGGCACAATGCCTGAACCCTGGAAGGAAGCGAAAATTGCTAAAATTTACAAGAAAGGGGACCGGTATAAAGTAGAAAATTACAGACCAATATCTTTGACTTCAATTTGCTGTAAGCTCATGGAGCATATCATTGCTAGCACCATGATGAGCCATTTTGACACCAATGATATACTGTATGACATGCAACATGGGTTCAGACAAGGCAGGTCCTGCGAAACACAGCTTCTCTCGGTAGTTGACGACCTAGCAGCAAATAGAAATAATGGTATACAAACTGACATTGTATTGATGGACTTTGCCAAGGCGTTTGATAAGGTACCCCATCGCCGGCTCATCCACAAACTTGAGCACTACGGTGTCAGGGGGAAGCTGTTGGCCAGGATCCAGGCTTTCCTCACTGGCAGGACCCAACGTGTCGTGCTAGAGGGAGAATGCTCTGATTCAGTACCAGTGTCCTCCGGTGTCCCCCAGGGCACCGTCCAGGGGGTCCATCCTTTTCTTGGCATATATCAACGATCTCCCTAAGCAGGCTGCACATGCCAAGGTTTGTTTATTTGCGGACGACTGCATACTGCAGATGGCAGTACGGGAGCCACAAGACTGTGTCAACCTACAACATGACATAGATAACATCTGTAGTTGGGAGAAGACATGCAATTCAATCCATCTAAGTGTGAGGTCATTTCCATCCCAGCGTCAAAAACACCCACCAGTTATGATTATACCCTTCACGACACAATAATGAACAAGGTAAGTAAAGCTAAGTATTTAGGTTTAACAATCTCCGCCAACCTTTCCTGGAACTGCCATGTCGACAGCGTTTCAGCAAAGGCCAATCGAACCTTAGGAATGCTTCGTAGGAACCTGCGGATTGCCAGCGTGTAGGCGAAGGGGCGTGCATACATGGCATTAGTCAGGCCGTCTCTGGAGTACGCCTCCTCGGTATGGGACCCTCACACTGCCGATCAGGTGAGTAGGATGGAGGCTGTGCAACATAGAGCTGCCAGTAAGTATGCAACAACTACAAACACACGGCCTCTGTAACAGCTATGCTTACTGATCTGGAATGGCAGGCACTTTCCTATCGCCGCAAAACAGCCAGGCTGACCACCATGTTTAAAATCCTTCACAACACCATCTCTGTCCCCCACACCTCTAGTCTCGTCCCAGCAGCTCGATGCTCCCGCCGCACTAATCATGCTTTCAAGCTGCAGACCATCGCGTGTAAGACCAACTACTACAGGCTCTCGTTTTTCCCTCGTACCATCAAAGAGTGGAATGAACTTGAGCCTAGTGTGGCGAAGGCGGAGTCCCTCTCCCAGTTCAGAACTAAGCTGGGACGGGCTTCGCTGCATTGAGCAGCCCCCCGTCCTTGTATATATGTAAATATATAATTACTAACAACACTAAAAGTTGCACTTGTCCAGTTCTTGCACATATCCTTGTCTACCCCCCTTTCTACCCTCTGTCTGCACCTGTTACTAACATTTGGCGCAGCTGCTGATAATCCGCCGAAAGGCGGGCTAAGCAGTATCGAAGAAGAATAACATTCTTGGGTTCGATAAAAAACTTACACCAGATCTACATATACAAAAACATCAGTTGGTTGACATTGCCACAAATAACACTCACACTGTTGTAGTCGGTAACAGATTCAAAAACAAAGAATAAACAAACACAACAATCACAATTACAATCATGATCACTTTCACAGCTTTACATTGAATAAATACAATTCAATACATGTGTGTCATTCTAAGGTCCCAGAGGAAAGTAGCAAAAATGTCATCTCTCATAAAATCCAATTCATTATCTTTATATTTTACCCATGATCTAAAAATCGCAACTTTGGCTAAGGTAACAATTTTGTTTACAAAGTTATTGAGTCCTTTGACCCATATCTGTAGCCTAGAAAAACCATCCCCTTGTCAACCTTTATCCTACTCGCATTCTGAGACAGTACATTCTCTATCTTCTGCCAAAAATTCTCAAGTCTTTAACATTCTATAAACATGTGTGCATATGTCTCCTCTACATTACATATCCCACAAGTAGGGCTGTATACTTCACCTTTATGATCTTTTATTTTCCATTTATTCAGTTTAGATTTACAGGGTAGAATGTGGTGCAAAAGTTTAAAGTTAAATTCTCTTAGCTTATTTTCTTTAATGTCTACAGTTATATTTTTCCATACTAGATTTTTATTTGAAATGATAACATTCAACAATTCTCCCCAACTATCAATACTTTTTCTTTCTATGAATATCTGATTATTCAAGTGACTATAAATGGTTTAAGATGTTGCCTTTTCAACAGGTACAAATTTGTCATGAAGTAATCCAATTTGTGTTGTGATTCAAATTCACTTAGTTGGTTAGAGTATTGAATCAATTTTGCTTTCCATTCTTTAGGTATTGCTTTAAGAAGATTATTTTGTTCAGCTAAAAAATGTTTTCAGTGTTTTCTTATTTCTCCATTTATGTCCTCGCTAATATGAATTTACCATCCGGAAAAATATCTTTTATCTGTACATTTAATGTAATTAGAATTTTCTGCATTTCTCGCGGAAGTAGGGGGTGGGTGCTTGTGAATCTGATCATTACCTAGGTCTCTATGATTTTGAGCTTATGCTTAATACATAACAAAGGCCAGATGTTTTTTTGCTTCTCAGCGGCTGTTTGTAGCGTTGACCCACACCATCGGCACAGGTGTTGAAGACAATGTGTGTGCGGACTTAGAGTTAACTGAGTCATACTCACTACCGGGTTTGCCTGGCGCTACAGCCCTACCGCGTCCACAGAAACTTGCAATTATTTCGGTAAAAAAAGTTACGACAGAAAACTAGTAGAAATGAATGAAAACTAATCAATCAACTTTGAGAACAAAAATTACTTCATGTTCGGAATTTTTCTTTTTTTTTCTTTAACTGCGCAAGTCGCAAGAGTACTTTTTTTGGAGCCGCTGTCCCCGTTGTCTGACGGTCGTCGACATTGCTGGTACCCCGTATCGTCTGACATTGCCTTACGACCATTTTTATCGGTAAAAAGCAGTGGCAATCTTTCTTTTTCGAAAGAAATAAAGTAACTGCTATCTTAAAATACACAATACAGAAAAGAATCAAATGAATATTCGTTCTATGTGGGTCGTCTATTAACCCCTGCATCCGCGGAGCCTGGTAGATGATGGAGGATCTTCACCTATATGCATTTTTTTCCAAAATAACAGACGAGTGACAAAGTGAAATCGCACTCAAGTTGTTAACAAAGATATAATTTAGAACTGAAAGACCGAATATACGAACACATACGTAAAAAAAAAAATACAACTGATGTTTGCTGTACAGCCACCCTAATCATTGTGTCTGCTAGAAAATGCAGTCATTGAGTACTACTGGTATCCTACAAGTAGATGATGAATACAAAACAAAAACCTTTCTGTTGGTTTCTCCAGACATGATAAAAAATCACAAGGAAACCAAATCAAAGTATGCAGTCTTGAAAAATATCAGTCATATTCAATAGTACACAATGTTTTTGCAGTCATCTCTACTAACATACCATGACTATCAAAGTTTTTTTTTCTCTTGCAGTTAGCTCAAGAGAACACTTACACTTTACTCCATAACATGATGGTTATTTATAGAAAAAAGTCCTACAAATAAGTCTAAACCTAGTCTATATCAGTTAGAGACATACTCTTACATGTCTGAACTTTTGGCAGAAACCACAAAACAGACACATAATAACGGAATCCTTTGTACCTCCCATCGGGCGACTCGTATTTCTTTCGGATTGCCCACACCACACAAGGCTCATGTCACTATCACTTTAATACTTGTAATGCTTGTGAAATGACAATACATCTGGATTTGCTAACGCAAAATTGACACAGTTGTGAAAGTTTGCTGTTATTACGTGCAGTGACTTGGGTTTGGAAATCTTCTGTGTCCCACCACGTGACGTTTTGCCAGGCTGTAAGAAAACATCAACTTAATACACAGCCTTGGAAAGTGAAGAAATGTTTGAAAGAATTACATTATAAATTTCCTGCTGTCAAGAATAGCGGAAAACAAATCAACACTCTTCGACATTTTTCGCATAGATAACGATGGATATCTATGTTGTGGGTACAACTACAGGTATGTTGCAGTAACATACATACAAGTCTGAGGAAGACTGCCCATCGCTGAAATCTTCTTCATTACCTTCAATTTAATTTTTGTTTGTTTACAGATATAACTTTATCAAAGCTGACATAAATAAATTTGCCATTTATTACCTCATAACACAGTCCACCTCTTTATTAGATATATCAATTAGTACTATGTTTTTTACCATTGTAGCACAGAAACCATGTGTAATTTTCTAAGTTGCAAAAACAATCACCTTGTTAAACAGCTGCATTGTGACAGTGCCCACTGATTTGCACTCTGTGGGTCATCCCATCCAAACGGCAGGCTTGAAGTTTCCGACTAGGATAATGCAGACACTTCAGAAACGTCTACAAAAAGATATGGAACAAAACAGAATATGAACTGAAGATTTCATACACAGATTGAAATAATTTCCAATGGTGCTAAACAGTTTTGCTGGCTCTGCAATCACGTCTGTTTGGTCGTATTGCTGTCGGCGTGTCGCCGTCTGACAGAACATAAAAGGCCTTGTTTACCACGCTGAAGTTTTTACCGGCCACAGTCAGGAGGCGCTTGTTCTTAGTAGAGTTGACAGTATTCTCGTGTTTTTTTACTTCCTCTCTGTATGCGGAGATTATTTTCAGTAAATTCACTTTATCCGTATCCTGTATCTTCCTTTGAGATTGCGCTCTTGTGCGCGGCGAACCAAATTACAAGGAATCGACGGTTTGTCAAAGGTTGGTAGACTAAGAAAAAGGCGCTTTTCTCTGAAAAGTTGTTTTTCCTAATGTTCCATACAGTTCCGTAGCAAAGCCGAATGTTCGAATCTTGCAACTGAAAAATTTGAACCTTAACGGAAAAGAGTTCTGTTTTACAACCGCTTGCTTCTTCCTCTTTAAATCGACAAAGACTTACACAAACGGGAGCTCTTCACAAACACACGTTTTCGCCGTACCTCCGAACTTTCTTTGTTGCATTAAGAACCTTTGTACGTACAGGTGTACACTTCAGTAACAATTTAAAGAGGTGATAGCTAGGATATGACAAAAATGATACCCTTGTTCATTCAAACAAGTCAATAAAAATCAACTCCAAATCGTGTCCTGTGGGCTGCTACTGCCTCTTCTTTGTTTGGCCTCTGGGAGCCACTTGCCAATGCTGGCGGTGCTTGCACATCATGTGGTTCCTCACCTGCCTCAAACCTTCTCACCGTTTCCCTCATGAGGTCACTCGCATTCTGTATTTCACAGAAAGAGAAGAATTGAACAACAGCATTAGTCTTTCGTTGATATTTACGAAGTGCTTAAAAGGGACGTGGAATGACTAAGCAAATGAAGAGTGACCTAACCAGTCCCCATTAATTAAAAACAATGTATGCAATAACGATCAATTTTTGATAGTCCTTGCCGAATGTACAGTCTGGATTGTGCGTCCTGAGCGAGGGATGTCGTTTTGAACGCCTTGGACCACAGCTTGTACACCTTGTCCCCCTCTCCGTTTAAAGTAAGACGTTTCTAACATTAAGATATGCCACATATAAGGTGCCAACTTGTCGTTTTTATGACGACTTAAAGCTTTTGTGGCTTTAAAAGGAATAAATAAGAAGTATTTGCTATCAGCTGTGGACCACCTCCTCGAACAAATGACAGTACAGTAATGAATGTAATCTCCGTTACCATTGTTTGATGCTCTCTGTGTTGTTAACAAGGCCTGGTGTAGGAGCGCTGCCCATTTTCTAGATGCCCGTACATACGCCCTTTGAATAATAAAAGATGGAACGCAAAAACGGAAATCCCTTTGAAGGAAAAGCCGAAGTTTTACTGTAGTAAGCCCCGTTACCGGTAACGGAGATTACACCTGTTGCGAAAAATACATAACCTGGCGCAGAACCTTTTGTAGTTGTGCACCATGAGGCAAAAGCGTTTAAACAAACAAACAAACTAGAATAGAAAAGGATAGATTCAACTGAGAGAAACCCCCTGTAGGGTTATCATATTTCAATTTCTACTCTGTCTTCCAGATTTTGTTTCCAAAGTCGAATTCTTTTTAAACCTCAAGACAATAAGTAATCTATAGCCTTTGATATATTTGAAGAAGAAAAGAAATCAGAAGTCGATCAATTACAACTTGGCGACTTACGTCTGGTGAACACGCCTTTTGGCGACAGTATGTAATATCCGTTACCGTATTTCAGCGATTCCCACTCCGTTCCAAATGCTTTACTGATCCTAAGCAGTATTAGTTCGCAACAATGAATATGTTATGATGTTGTAAGAGTTAAATTATTAGGATCAACGGATGATCGAACGTTTTGCAAGAACTATCAGATTCCGTCTCTGTTAAATATCTCAAACAAGTCGAAATGCAAAGACAAATCCAGACAATATTAATCCTGAATGAAACAGTTATACAGCAATAGTCAGCACGGCACTAAATTTGACAGACTTTTTACCTGAGATACTGACTCCTCAACTGTAGGTTTTAAAGGCGATGTCAAGACATGAAGGCTCCAAAATTGAAGCATCTAATTACTGATGTTCAACATTTTTTCCGCAAAAATATGGGTGAACTCCAATGACATCTAATCAAACTTCCCGTGATAAATTAGGTGTAATATTTTTGGGATCATAAAAGGAGATGTCCAGCTGAAAAATGAGGTAGGTTTGCTTGTAAAATGAGCTGATCAATTTTTCGACCCTTAAAATCGCTATTTTGCACATTTCATTGAGAACGAGCGAATTATCATATTCTAAATCTTACAGTAAGTAAAAAGGATTACCTGTCCGCCTTAAAGTCATCTTATCTGGTGCCGAGGCCAGCTTTCTCCTCACGAGGGTTGTTTAGATGTCATCTTTCAATTGTGTCAGTAAAAAAAAAAATCCTGTATGTAAAAGAATAACTACTGGAAAAGTATTGCTACAAAAAAATATATCTGGATGCATACGGAGAAAAAACGACAGGTCAAAGGAACTTTTATTGAGAAAACTAGCTTTATCTTTCACGTGATCAAAATTTTCCGATGTGCCACTGGGCGGCCATTTTGACGCGTTGTCGCTAGCAACGCCGCTCTCGTACGTTTCTAGCTAATTACTACTCTCGTTCCCAGAACAAAACTAAATGTCCGATTAATCGCGTTCTAAATTTACCAGTGACTTCATTTGTGAAACAAACAGCTTTTGTGTAGATTGAAGCAGTTTGTTCATAGTGGTGTCCCTGCAAAGCACTTTGTTTCCTCCCTGACATGGATTTCTGAAATGACGCGACGCGATCTGGCCCCGTTACTGCCCATGGTAACACGGCGTCGGCACCCTGTGTCAATCCTATGATACCACCATCTTCTTTCATCAAGTCATTATTTTGCTCATGGCCCTGGTCAAATAGCCATGAGGGAGAACCTTCGTTTGGACTTAATTAATTAAGTCATGCAGGAGAATCTTCGTTTGGACCAAAGTGAGTAGAGTATCTATACCAAATTTCATGCTTTTATTTTTATTATGCTTTCAACACCAACTTTTCGCATCGTCTTTTTAGCGAATGCCCACAAACGCCCACTCTGAAGAAGTCCGCGCTGCACGAATCAAATATTTTTGCTCGGAATATGTTCAGGTTCTGCTCCCATTAATTAATCCTGAGTTTCAAGTCAATCCATCGATCCGAAGTTAAATAAAGCGAACTTGAAGATTCTTACCTGGCATTTTAGCGAATGCCCAGCAAAAAAATGGCTTTTTAGCGAATGCCCAATATATCAGCCAAAATATCGGGCATTGTGACACGGGCGCTACAAATCTAACACCATAATCACGTTCAACAAGCTGCCCCTGAATGTGTACTCAGTTTCCGTGCTGTACACGCCTGTAAAGCCACTTTATTTTACGAAATACACGGCACGGTCCGCATCACGTATACAGGGTGGAGCCGAACACTTTGTCCTTCCCCACCCCCCTTTCCACCATCAAATGTGCCGAGTGGTAAGGGCAAACACTGGCGCAATAATGGTTGAATACCGTGCATTAAGTCCTATATCAAATGCATCTACATCGCGTGACCTTTAACCAATAAGTTTTGATTTTAACAATTTTAAGGGCGGTCTGTCATCGTCGTACGTCAGCAACAATTCCAACGGAGCACCATGGAAGTGTAAGTTATGAATTTTCGTAATTTTTTCAATGATAATGAGGCAATTTTCGACGAGTTTCAAACCTCATTTTGAACATTTATGCGCACAGACACACACACACCCAGACAGTATGGGTAATATGACTTCGAATTAAGTTTGTTGAAAATTCATTGTTTGCTCTAGCCTTAATCAAGGTCAAATAAGTCAGATATATTTATTTTTAATTTTTTTTTATTTCCCTTTGTGGTCCCTTACTCGTAGCATAACTTTGCCTAAGCAAATGAGCTAGTATAACTGGAAAGATGACGAAATAAATAAATGTGCAATTGTAAGGATATATTGAACTTCTATTTGCACATTTTTATACTGTATACATTTTGTCATCCGTAGAGATCAGATTAGGGAATTGAAGGAGAAAATCTGCGAGCTAGAGATAGCACTTGAGGGGCAGAACAAGCCGTTAGTAGATTTGCTGTCAATATATATATTGGAGCACAGGTATTACCCTATATAGTTATGCTCGGCATGCTTGATGGAGTGATTTGTATTTGAGAGCAAATTATATATGCATTCTGCATAGCAACATCACATTATATATAATAAAAACTTAATTAATGTTCTTTTTTGTTTTTACTACAGGAAAACGGCATGACAAGAAGCGAATGGAAAGAAAGAGTGAGCCACTTTATTATAATATTAGTCTTGACAAACTAGAATACTAGTAGACAGCTTTTTTTTTACAATGTAACCTGATCCATTTGGCAATGAAGGGAAACTACTAGTGGTATTGCATATCTAAACTGCTTATCAACATCACATACCGTTATTAAACTTAACAATGTTCATTTTTTTCTCTCATATATTTTCACTATAGACCCGGAAACTGGGATTGCCAGACAAGGAAGAAAAGGTGAGTCACTTTCTTAGTCTGGACTATATAACTAATACACGAGTGTACAGTATTTAAGACGAAAATTGTTCCACTTATACCATAAGCCTTTTTTTTTCTGTACACGTCCCTGCCTATTCTTTCAACAGACTGGTGTGCTGGGATTCCAAGTAAGCTTTCATTTTTTATTTATATATTTAACTTATGTCATAAGCTTTTAAACTAAGCTACATTAAAAGAAAACTGCAATTATAATCACATTTCCCTTATTTTCATTCTACAGATTCAACCCGTGGCGCAGTGGTGGCAAGCAGTACCGCCAGGAGAGAGTGGGGGGCCCTTCAAGGAAGGGGTACAGGGGTGACAAGGATGGATCCAGCAGGAGGGGAGGGGGGATTCATATTTATTACAATTGAAATTGAATAGGCATTTTGCCGCAAGAGTTAACGGTCCATGGATATGATCACTTGGATAGAATGTTGTTACATAATGGTGAATAAACTGTCTTTGAAACATTAAGAGTAACGTTTTCCTTTCAAGATAAGCATATGACATACAAGTTCGCCTATACACCACGCATTCATACACTTCTGTTCCTGCATACATCCGCTTCATTTTTTGTTGTTGTATTTTCTACCTTCTGCTTTAATTTCGGGGCCATGGAATCAACTAACTGGTCTACAGAAGAGACACGGCTCTTCATTTCCCTCTATGGGGCTGCAGAAACCCAGGAAAAGCTGGGAGGGTTGTTAAAAAAAATAAAATTGGCTTGACGTTTTAAAACTGTTCTTAAGGACTTCTACCTGGCCGGAACAACTTCTCTACTGCTATACTTTTTTTTACGTTACCCTGCTCAAGTCAACTCTACCCTTTGACCTATCTGACTTAACCAAACGGCACCTAGCCGGATATTTCCGGATCTGTTTTTGGACAGGAATATGCTGATATTCGACTAACCCTGGTATGAACGCAAAGGGATCTACCGCTTATCCGGATACGCGAAGCCTAGTATGAACGGGGTGTACGAATAGAGGTAGTCGACACTCATTGTTAGCAGACAAAACAGGTTATGCCCATTATGCGATGATAGGGTTATCGAAGATGAGAACCATTTTGTTATGGAGTGCCCCTGCAGCATTAATAAAGAAGATTTGATAATTTACTGTCTATTTTACTATCGCATTGTAGTATCGTCTGATACGCTGAGCCGCCGCTGTCTAGGGATGTGCTCACCCTTATGAAATGAGGGGTAATGTTACAGTGCTGCTAATTTCGCGCCAATTTCGGGCTACAGAAGATCGTGACAGAAAAGTCTGAGCATTTTGGAGGCACAACAAACGAAGCATCTCGGTGACCGACGAACAAAGCAAGGAGCATGTTGATAATATGGTTCGTGTTTATTCATTTTATATTAATTTGTGAATGGAGCCTTGGTCGCTTCCGACATTTAACGTAAACAACGTGATGCTGACAAAGACATCTTAAATGAGGAAAAGAAATGACTTTGCCGCACATTTTAGAATGTGCGGCAAAGATACCCCTTGAGACAACCGGAGCAGCCTCCAGCTCACGTGCACAGAAGACGAAGACTGGGGGAGGAAAAGGAAGCCATAGAAGACTGTTAGAGCAACTCCGAAGGACGTTATAGTAGAAGTAGCTATAGTTCACGCCACACCACCCCACAACACACAGTGGCGTGAATGTGAGGTTGCCCAATACTACTGCCTAAGCAAGGTCATAAAGTTACATGCTTTTGCCTGTAACTTTATGACCTTGTTTATCTTCGTTGTTCTTGTAGAAGCTGATTCTGCAAACAATTATAGTAGAGACTTGCCACCAAACTCCCTGTGACAATGGATGTCAAAACTGCAAGACATGGACAACGAGTAGCATACATTGTGAACCATTCAAAACGTTTGCGGTATATCGCCACTTCTGGAGAGAGCTGAAGAAAAGGGGGCTGTGGTCTTTGCCGGGTTACCTTCAGGCAAAAGTGGCTGCTGGATGCGCCAAGAGGGAAGTGATGCCGCAGTGTGTCCTGACTGTACGTAGACTATAAGAAATTAGGGGTTTTATTCCTATTTTACAGCGCAAACTTTATGGTAGTAGTAGCATTGGCCCTCGGCATCCTGCTGCAGTAGTATACACTGCATGGCAGTACATTGTTTCGTGCAAAGAATGATGCGCATTTCAAGCTATTAATTAGTTCTTGAATCAAAATATGTCAATTCAACATTATCGTAGTTCTTGTTAAAGCTGTTACTACTATAACGTTAAATGAAAAAACCCTTCTCACTAAGATACGTCACAATCTGTGGAACAGAATTTTGCTCTAAACATGACAACATATATTACGTTTGAAATTGACAATTTGTGTTTAAATACGTTTTAGAAGATACGGCAAAGGTACCCCAACCAAGAAGGGATCCCATACATGGGATACATGAAGAAAAGAACTGGAAGGAATGCTGCAACTGAAGCACTCTTTTCATCATCTCTCCCCTAGGCTGTATTCCGCCAAACATTTTACGTCTGATAGCCAATGGACTTTCTTTGAATCTTCATCAGGTGTGTTTTTTTTCTCTTTTCCGAAGTCTTTTTTTTTTTCAACAAACTACAATGATCTCATTTGTTTTATCACATGAATATGTTATGTCTAGGCCCTAATGACACTACTAGGCCGTCAAGTCAAGAAACTTGAGTAACAGAAAATGAAGTTTATTCCAATTTTACTGTTTAATTTCCAGACTTACTACGGACAACCATTAGATGTTTCTACTCTTCATCTCACCAGATGCAGGAAGAGGAGCGGCAGTGGCACGAGCTTTCATGCCCCTATGTCATGTTGGAGTTCCAGTGAACTGTTTAATCTCCTAGAATTTTCTGGGAGAGTAAAGTAAAGTGCTTCTAGTTCGCATTATTTGTTGAAGAGAAGAACAATGACATATAACGTTATAGATTATGCATAATAGAGACCTAATTAGGATAAACAGTATTCACGTACTGAAAATCATGGGAATATCATATTTGTAGGTTTGAGTGATCCCAAAAATCACGGTAATGAATATTTATATGCACTGTAGTTTTATAAGTAAAACAGATATTATATATTTTGTAATGATATTCCCTTGACAGGTTTTCGTAAGCTGAATAAAAAATCATTCCATGGAGACTTTTCTATATACTTCTTTTAAATAAACAACAGGATGTATGGCAAAATTGATGTCTAATTTTTCTAGGAAAGAAGAATTAAGAACAATACACGTTTCAGGATTCCTTGGTTACAGTTCCAAAAAGTATGATAAAACTTGGAACAAAAATGCATTTGCCAGTGAATGTGCAAGGAGTTGTGTACAAAATAAAGGAATCTGACTTTCAAGCTGTTGTGTCTCGACCTCATCTCTGTGTGTATTCTTGTGTCCATACTCTAATTGTTACAGGAACATGATATACGTGATGTTAAAAACTATACGTATAGTAAGGTTTGTAATTAGGATTTTGCTTACATTCTACTTCATTTTATGTGGTGCACCCAGAATTTTGTGAGCAACTATTCCCAAAAATAAATTTCGAGCCCTGCTTCTGAATAGTGCTAGACTCCATTCCGATTTCTAGAGCAAGCTCTGTGTATGTGTGTGTAATGCTCGAACTCAGTTTGCATATAGAAAATTTAGGTCCATGCTTACCCGGTCTCTCTAAATACCGAAAACAAGTCGAAAACAAATCAAAACAACTCGAAAACAACCGAAAACAATTTGTCTGAACCAAGTCACCAAGCATGAACGAGAAAATCAACCCAAAGTAACCCATGACAACCCAAGTTTCAGAGTTTCAGAGTTATGGTCGAGTTTCCGATAAGGCAATAACCGTGGCGTCCGGCAAGGTTGCCCCCTCTCTACGAAGAGGACAGTGAAATCGAAGACTCCATTCTGGTTGGACGACCTACTTCCGGTAGTAACACACCTAGTTCTGTCTCCCACCTACCTGCTTCTGAATCTCACGCGACTAATCCAAAGTCTGTCTTCTCGACTGAGTCCAAGTCTACACATGACGGACGGACTGACATGTCTGACATGCCATTACTTGCACTGCAACGTGAAACAGGCAAAGCAGTGCAAGTGCAAGTGCAAGGCAACAGCAAAAACTACAAGGACAGCAGACAGAGTTCATGAGGATGTTGTAAGACGTGGCAGGGAAGGTCCAGCCACAAACCCGCGTGTCCAGTACATCAATTCAGCACAAGACGGGGCCAACTACCGAATGGCTCAGGCCAGGGTCTGGAGACATCTCCAATGATATACCAAACAGAAAATTACAGAATATTTTGATGTGAAGTAACATTTTGCGGCGCAGTCTGACAAGCTGATGTTCAGACATGGTATACCGCAATGTGCAGGGAAAAGGGAAACCAACTCTGGATGCTGTGAAAATCATAAGGATCAAATCATACGTGGAAAAGATGTATAGGGAAGGTTTCGAAAACACAGAAAAAAAAGCAGAAGAATCGATCCTTGGGGAAGACATCTTAGGCGATGTTTGTTCCCAGCAAAGTATATAATATCTGTCAATTTTAGGTGTAGACATTTTAGCAAGTAAGATTAAAAATAACTCCGCCTTAGGAGGTTTGATAACTCATACCATTGAAACAAAAACTACACAGTGTGTAGACGATTCTAGTTTCCCTTTGCCGTAAGATTTCAGTCAAGTGATTCAATCTTGGTTAAAATTTCAACTGCGGCATCCCACGAATGCAGTGGAAATTAAACAACTCTTGGTTCTAAATTATGTACGTATTGAGAGAAAACCACCACTTTTTGTAACAGGGGAATTTTTTTTGGCAATGATATTCTTGACTGTGCAAATAGAGTTTTATCTTACGAAGACCTTGCATTGGAATTTCGTAACGTTTGTTCTGAATTTACTTACTATCAATTACTTTCCACTATCCCAGCCTATTGGATGCATGAAAAACTTTCTTGAAACAAACACAACCTTGTGAGTTTGTATCCCAGTTTGTAGGGATATAAAAAAAAGGCTGATAGATCACACTATATGACGTTTTTATGTGTGAAGCTAAAGCATGGGAGCTTTCTTACAAGAGCCCTGTAGCTTGAATAGTAGTCTAGTAACATTTGGTGCACATGAAGTTGGGTCCCGATAACTTACTAGTAATGTAGTTAGAGATGTTATTCACTTTGTTTCAAAAAATTATTGTGATTTGCTTGTGAATAATCTTTTGTACAGAAATGTTTTGTACAGTTTCATTGTAAGAGTTGATTATTTTTTTTATTACATCATCCTTTTTTTACTGTCTGTTAACGTGAACTGTAGTTCAAAAACTATATCGCATGAAAAATGACTGCCGCGGGGGACCCGGTAATCTGAACCTTCCTTAAAAGTGCAACTAGCAACCGGTCCCAAGCAAACGACAACAGTGGTTAACTTGTAGGCGCACACGTCCATCATTGAACATGTCAGTGATCAATTAACAATCATCTGTGAGCCTGTTTGCAAAAAAAAAAAAAAAAAATGGAGTTCCGTGCGGACAGTGCAAACAGAACGTAAAGACTATCAAATAATGATTCTGTCCGACATTCGGGACATCTTTACTATCCGCGGCACATAGTACACCGACGGAAAAATATCAACGGTTGGAAGAAACAATGTAACATGCACGCGCAACATATCACTTCTCCAAAACCAGATAGGCAAAGGCCCAAAGAAGACACACCAGGTCTCCTGGAAATGATGGCTGCAGTTCAGGTACACACAGACAACATTCCCGAGGCAAGAGAAGTTCATATACCGTACCTTATGGACATTTCCATTAACTTTATTTCAGAACATCCTGCGCACACAATGTTTCTACAACCAACCCCCCCCCCCCCCCTCCCCCCTCCGCACATGCACACTTGGACTAGGATCGTTGGCAGCAAGCACAGAGGCCACTGGAACAGCCTATTCAGTTTCACTCCTGGAGTGGTTTGTTGTGCTGAGCCTAGAATGCCAAGTCTCAGTGGAAGGGTTCTGCAATGCTGTTAGGTAGAAGTACACACACTCGAGCGAAAATTCGGTACCGGCTTCAAAGAAGTACTGCGCTGCAAGACATGCGGGTATTACACGGAAAGACTCAAAGCTGTATGAGGAGGAGGAAAGACCAGAGGGCCGATCATCGAGAAAAGCGGTTCAACTGTCGCTCGGGCAAGCCAAGTTGCTAGTGGGAATCACTTTTTCATGAAATAGAAACTCTCACACAAAGCAAATTACAAAAATTCCCTAACCGACTGTCAGACGTAGTATCCAATATGAGGGACTCTAAGCAGAGAACCGAGCTAAGCTACGAAAAGTGCAGGAGAAACAGGCAAAGGAGGTGAGGCAATGTTGGCTCACGATCAATGGGGCATATAACAACCCCACGTGCAACACTTACACAAAGAACGCTACACAAGTATCGCTACCGGTCATAAACCTACAATGGGACAGAACATAAGCATAAGGTTTAGGTCTGCGAGTGAATTATGTACAGGGATTGGGCGAAGAAGGGAAGGCGCCACCATGACCCGTCTTGCCAGGCCGAGGAAGTTTTTGCGAGACGGGCCCTGGAGGACATGCAGGACAAAAATAGAGATCTACCAAATGTTGTGAAGGATAACGATTGCTATGTAACAAAGGAGTTCGCACCGCCGCATTCGTCCATCTGTAAATGTAGAAAGGTTCGACTGCCACGTCCATGTATCGAGAGGCCCGAGGCGAAAAATGTTTAAAGTTTCCGACGTGCTCAGCGGTTAAATTGTGGCGGGTGTTTGTCGATCGTTCTGGAAAAGTGTCCAAAAAGTTGGTTCGCGTGCACTTTTGGTGCAGCGTTATCAAAGAGATGCGACAGAAAGCTATAAGTTGTACGAAAGAAATTTTCTGAAAACGAGAATACTTTAAGCTGGTTGTCCATCTAGCTAAATAAAACATAGTCGGCTTTTTTTTCTGGCAACCAATCAAAGTTTGTGGGCAGAGAGGCTGATGGTTATGACGGAGGATGGTGTTCCCATCATGATCTTTGCTGGATATCTAGCGGAAATGGCTTGCTCCCTGAATGTAAACAATCCAGGAATGAAGTTACTAATGGCACATTTCCGTGCAGTAAGCATGAGGACCGAAGCGGGAAAACAAGTATGTACATTGTTGATGGTACACTGGTATGATCAATAAAGTTTCCATGGCATAAAGGCTGCAACATATACAACCCCTCCCCCAAGAACAACGATGATATAGAAACAAGGAAGACTCTGTTTCTATTTGTGATGTTCCAAAATAAAGATTTCAATTGGGACTGTGCGGTAGTCTCCAAGCAGACCTACGGGTTGGCAAAGACCGTATCCAACAGGCAGAAGGAGTTTTTATAGCCAACCCAAGTCTCATAGCCAACCCAAGGTCTGCCACAACTCAAACAGGGCGGAGCATTTCTATTCAATAAAGGCGTCGCTGCCCCTCCTCGTGGTAATGTTAACAGCCGTACGAATGCCCGGGGTACTAATCTTTTTATGACCGATTTCTGGGAAAAGCCCAGTTACCAGCGCACGTCCCAGTGGGAGGTTCGCGCCTTGTAAGTTCTCACAATAATACAGTGTTTCCTTCACCCATGTCACCCATTGGTGATGTTTGAGGCATCATCAGAACCATTCTTACAAAAACACAGCCGTTGGGTCTCAGTTGGAGACTAGACAGGCCGCCCTGGCGCCGCCCTGCACGCCCGGGCGGGCGGAGAGTAATCAACTCATAAACACAAGCAGTTTGAATAGGTAACAATTAGATGTTAATAGCCTTTGTTCAGACCGACTTATGGCAGACCTTGGGTTGGCTATGAGACTTGGGTTGGCTATAAAAACTCCTTCTGCCTGTTGGATACGGTCTTTGCCAACCCGTAGGTCTGCTTGGAGACTACTGTGCTGCCCTATGGTCTATGTCGCGGTGAAAGCGACTGACGTGCCTGTCAATGTCAATCACGCAACAATTTTCCTACTGAAATTACACACACACAATTATATCTATGGACCCGGCTTTTTCCCCTAGGTGTTCAAGGCACGACCAGTAAAACAAAGTTTCATGTCTAACATTCGCGGCTGAGATGTTGCCTTTATCTGTCCCAGATACCATATCGGGTTACAGGTGTTCCCGCGCGCGGGAATCTTTCTGGGTCTAACCAAATATAAATACGTACCAACTAAAGTAGAATTTGATTTTTGACAGAAAATTGCTAGTATATTTACGTTATCATTTCTGTATTGAAGGTAGTATCTATATTTTCTTACAGTCGAAAAATACCAACAGGCTCCATGACTATGTCTCAAATTATGTAAAGGAAAGATTGCGTTTTATGAAAGGACCAATCAGCATGCCACTTTTGGATGATTGGCAGGTTATTTCCCGCCATAACTAGCAGAAGGCTATAACAGACAATGGAACAAGTTTCTATCAGTAATCATCTTGGGTTTCTGCATCTGCAGTATCATCCTCCTTTCACATCTCATGCTTTCTTCTTCTGTTCTTTTCTTATCGGAGTATCTTCTTCAACTCTTTTTCCTGGACTTCCTCTGCCCCCTCTTCTGATGTAAGCTAAATCAAACACGACTGCTCTTGGATTTACCCTTCTCTTAATCATTGGCTTAAAGGCGTCAAAATATCAGTTTCAAACTGCTGGCCAAATATCTTTTAAATGAGCCCAAGTTTGGCCCGTTTAAAGAATGGTTAGGGTTAGGGTTAGGGTTAGGGTTAGGGTTAGGATTAACACCTATGGTTAGGGTTAGGGTTAACTTTTAAAGTCTCATAACTCGATAACGAAGCACGATATTTGAAATCCGTTTTCAGTTTCAAACTCCTGGCCAAAAGACCTTTTGAATGAGCCCAAGTTTGGCCCTTTTGAAGAATGGTTAGGGTTAGGGTTAGGGTTAGGGTTAGGATTAACACCTAGGGTTAGGGTTAGGGTTAACTTTTAAAGTCTCATAACTCGATAACGAAGCACGATATTTGAAATCCGTTTTCAGTTTCAAACTCCTGGCCGAAAGACCTTTCAAATGAGCCCAAGTTTGGCCCGTTTGAAGAATAGTTAGGGTTAGGGTTAGGGTTAGGGTTAGGGTTACACGATGAGGTCGGTTAAGTCAGTTTGGGTTGTCTTTTGGTGAAAGGTTTCACTGACATAACATTGTGGCCTGCCGTAAATACATGGCCACCGGCTGTAATGCTTAGTTTGTTTGTATCTTCAGGCCAGTACCTACCTTCTGATACAAAAACTTTATCGCTTGGGTTGATTTAACCCGGAAAGCACCCTTTCACAGAAGAATGGTTAGGGTTAGGGTTAGGAATAAGACCTAGGGTTAGGGTTAGGGTTAACTTTTAAAGTCTCCTAACTCGATAACAAAGCACGATACTTGAAATCTGTCTTCAGTTTCAAACTCCTGGCCAAAAGACCTTTTGAATGAGTCCAAGTTTGGCCCGTTTGAAGAATGGTTAGGGTTAAGGTTAGGGTTAGGATTAAGACCTAGGGCTATGGTTACACGATGAGGTCGGTTAAGTCAGTTTGGGTTGTCTTTTGGTGAAAGGTTTCACTGACATAACATTGTGGCCTGCCGTAAATACATGGCCACCGGCTGTAATGCTTAGTTTGTTTGTATCTTCAGGCCAGTACCTACCTTCTGATACAAAAACTTTATCGCTTGGGTTGATTTAACCCGGAAAGCACCCTTTCACAGAAGAATGGTTAGGGTTAGGGTTAGGGTTAGGAATAAGACCTAGGGTTAGGGTTAGGGTTAACTTTTAAAGTCTCATAACTCGATAACAAAGCACGATACTTGAAATCTGTCTTCAGTTTCAAACTCCTGGCCAAAAGACCTTTTGAATGAGTCCAAGTTTGGCCCGTTTGAAGAATGGTTAGGGTTAAGGTTAGGGTTAGGATTAAGACCTAGGGCTATGGTTACACGATGAGGTCGGTTAAGTCAGTTTGGGTTGTCTTTTGGTGAAAGGTTTCACTGACATAACATTGTGGCCTGCCGTAAATACATGGCCACCGGCTGTAATGCTTAGTTTGTTTGTATCTTCAGGCCAGTACCTACCTTCTGATACAAAAACTTTATCGCTTGGGTTGATTTAACCCGGAAAGCACCCTTTCACAGAAGAATGGTTAGGGTTAGGGTTAGGGTTAGGAATAAGACCTAGGGTTAGGGTTAGGGTTAACTTTTAAAGTCTCCTAACTCGATAACAAAGCACGATACTTGAAATCTGTCTGCAGTTTCAAACTCCTGGCCAAAAGACCTTTTGAATGAGTCCAAGTTTGGCCCGTTTGAAGAATGGTTAGGGTTAAGGTTAGGGTTAGGATTAAGACCTAGGGCTATGGTTACACGATGAGGTCGGTTAAGTCAGTTTGGGTTGTCTTTTGGTGAAAGGTTTCACTGACATAACATTGTGGCCTGCCGTAAATACATGGCCACCGGCTGTAATGCTTAGTTTGTTTGTATCTTCAGGCCAGTACCTACCTTCTGATACAAAAACTTTATCGCTTGGGTTGATTTAACCCGGAAAGCACCCTTTCACAGAAGAATGGTTAGGGTTAGGGTTAGGGTTAGGAATAAGACCTAGGGTTAGGGTTAGGGTTAACTTTTAAAGTCTCATAACTCGATAACAAAGCACGATACTTGAAATCTGTCTTCAGTTTCAAACTCCTGGCCAAAAGACCTTTTGAATGAGTCCAAGTTTGGCCCGTTTGAAGAATGGTTAGGGTTAAGGTTAGGGTTAGGATTAAGACCTAGGGCTATGGTTACACGATGAGGTCGGTTAAGTCAGTTTGGGTTGTCTTTTGGTGAAAGGTTTCACTGACATAACATTGTGGCCTGCCGTAAATACATGGCCACCGGCTGTAATGCTTAGTTTGTTTGTATCTTCAGGCCAGTACCTACCTTCTGATACAAAAACTTTATCGCTTGGGTTGATTTAACCCGGAAAGCACCCTTTCACAGAAGAATGGTTAGGGTTAGGGTTAGGGTTAGGAATAAGACCTAGGGTTAGGGTTAGGGTTAACTTTTAAAGTCTCCTAACTCGATAACAAAGCACGATACTTGAAATCTGTCTGCAGTTTCAAACTCCTGGCCAAAAGACCTTTTGAATGAGTCCAAGTTTGGCCCGTTTGAAGAATGGTTAGGGTTAAGGTTAGGGTTAGGATTAAGACCTAGGGCTATGGTTACACGATGAGGTCGGTTAAGTCAGTTTGGGTTGTCTTTTGGTGAAAGGTTTCACTGACATAACATTGTGGCCTGCCGTAAATACATGGCCACCGGCTGTAATGCTTAGTTTGTTTGTATCTTCAGGCCAGTACCTACCTTCTGATACAAAAACTTTATCGCTTGGGTTGATTTAACCCGGAAAGCACCCTTTCACAGAAGAATGGTTAGGGTTAGGGTTAGGGTTAGGAATAAGACCTAGGGTTAGGGTTAGGGTTAACTTTTAAAGTCTCATAACTCGATAACAAAGCACGATACTTGAAATCTGTCTTCAGTTTCAAACTCCTGGCCAAAAGACCTTTTGAATGAGTCCAAGTTTGGCCCGTTTGAAGAATGGTTAGGGTTAAGGTTAGGGTTAGGATTAAGACCTAGGGCTATGGTTACACGATGAGGTCGGTTAAGTCAGTTTGGGTTGTCTTTTGGTGAAAGGTTTCACTGACATAACATTGTGGCCTGCCGTAAATACATGGCCACCGGCTGTAATGCTTAGTTTGTTTGTATCTTCAGGCCAGTACCTACCTTCTGATACAAAAACTTTATCGCTTGGGTTGATTTAACCCGGAAAGCACCCTTTCACAGAAGAATGGTTAGGGTTAGGGTTAGGGTTAGGAATAAGACCTAGGGTTAGGGTTAGGGTTAACTTTTAAAGTCTCCTAACTCGATAACAAAGCACGATACTTGAAATCTGTCTTCAGTTTCAAACTCCTGGCCAAAAGACCTTTTGAATGAGTCCAAGTTTGGCCCGTTTGAAGAATGGTTAGGGTTAAGGTTAGGGTTAGGATTAAGACCTAGGGCTATGGTTACACGATGAGGTCGGTTAAGTCAGTTTGGGTTGTCTTTTGGTGAAAGGTTTCACTGACATAACATTGTGGCCTGCCGTAAATACATTGCCACCGGCTGTAATGCTTAGTTTGTTTGTATCTTCAGGCCAGTACCTACCTTCTGATACAAAAACTTTATCGCTTGGGTTGATTTAACCCGGAAAGCACCCTTTCACAGAAGAATGGTTAGGGTTAGGGTTAGGGTTAGGATTAAGACCTAGTGTTAGGGTTAGGGTTAACTTTTAAAGTCTCATGACTCGATAACAAAGCACGGTATTTGAAATCTGTCTTCAGTTTCAGTTTGAAGAATGGTTAGGGTTAGGGTTAGGATTAAGACCTACGGTTAGGGTTAGGGTTAACTTTGAAAGTCTCATGACTCGATAACAAAGCACGATATTTGAAATCTGTCTTCAGTTTCAGTTTGAAGAATGGTTAGGGTTAGGGTTAGGATTAAGACCTACGGTTAGGGTTAGGGTTAACTTTTAAAGTCTCATGACTCGATAACAAAGCACGATATTTGAAATCTGTCTTCAGTTTCAGTTTGAAGAATGGTTAGGGTTAGGGTTAGGATTAAGACCTAGAGTTAGGGTTAGGGTTAACTTTTAAAGTCTCATGACTCGATAACAAAGCACGATATTTGAAATCTGTCTTCAGTTTCAGGTTGAAGAATGGTTAGGGTTAGGGTTAGGATAAACACCTACGGTTAGGGTTAGGGTTAACTTTTAAAGTCTCATGACTCGATAACAAAGCACGATATTTGAAATCTGTCTTCAGTTTCAGTTTGAAGAATGGTTAGGGTTAGGGTTAGGATTAAGACCTAGAGTTAGGGTTAGGGTTAACTTTTAAAGTCTCATGACTCGATAACAAAGCACGATATTTGAAATCTGTCTTCAGTTTCAGTTTGAAGAATGGTTAGGGTTAGGGTTAGGATTAAGACCTCCGGTTAGGGTTAGGGTTAACTTTTAAAGTCTCATGACTCGATAACAAAGCACGATATTTGAAATCTGTCTTCAGTTTCAGGTTGAAGAATGGTTAGGGTTAGGGTTAGGATAAACACCTACGGTTAGGGTTAGGGTTAACTTTTAAAGTCTCATGACTCGATAACAAAGCACGATATTTGAAATCTGTCTTCAGTTTCAGGTTGAAGAATGGTTAGGGTTAGGGTTAGGATTAAGACCTACGGTTAGGGTTAGGGTTAACTTTGAAAGTCTCATGACTCGATAACAAAGCACGATATTTGAAATCTGTCTTCAGTTTCAGTTTGAAGAATGGTTAGGGTTAGGGTTAGGATTAAGACCTACGGTTAGGGTTAGGGTTAACTTTTAAAGTCTCATGACTCGATAACAAAGCACGATATTTGAAATCTGTCTTCAGTTTCAGTTTGAAGAATGGTTAGGGTTAGGGTTAGGATTAAGACCTAGAGTTAGGGTTAGGGTTAACTTTTAAAGTCTCATGACTCGATAACAAAGCACGATATTTGAAATCTGTCTTCAGTTTCAGGTTGAAGAATGGTTAGGGTTAGGGTTAGGATAAACACCTACGGTTAGGGTTAGGGTTAACTTTTAAAGTCTCATGACTCGATAACAAAGCACGATATTTGAAATCTGTCTTCAGTTTCAGTTTGAAGAATGGTTAGGGTTAGGGTTAGGATTAAGACCTAGAGTTAGGGTTAGGGTTAACTTTTAAAGTCTCATGACTCGATAACAAAGCACGATATTTGAAATCTGTCTTCAGTTTCAGTTTGAAGAATGGTTAGGGTTAGGGTTAGGATTAAGACCTCCGGTTAGGGTTAGGGTTAACTTTTAAAGTCTCATGACTCGATAACAAAGCACGATATTTGAAATCTGTCTTCAGTTTCAGGTTGAAGAATGGTTAGGGTTAGGGTTAGGATAAACACCTACGGTTAGGGTTAGGGTTAACTTTTAAAGTCTCATGACTCGATAACAAAGCACGATATTTGAAATCTGTCTTCAGTTTCAGGTTGAAGAATGGTTAGGGTTAGGGTTAGGATTAAGACCTAGAGTTAGGGTTAGGGTTAACTTTTAAAGTCTCATGACTCGATAACAAAGCACGGTATTTGAAATCTGTCTTCAGTTTCAGTTTGAAGAATGGTTAGGGTTAGGGTTAGGATTAAGACCTGCGGTTAGGGTTAGGGTTAACTTTTAAAGTCTCATGACTCGATAACAAAGCACGATATTTGAAATCTGTCTTCAGTTTCAGGTTGAAGAATGGTTAGGGTTAGGGTTAGGATTAAGACCTGCGGTTAGGGTTAGGGTTAACTTTTAAAGTCTCATGACTCGATAACAAAGCACGATATTTGAAATCTGTCTTCAGTTTCAGTTTGAAGAATGGTTAGGGTTAGGGTTAGGATTAAGACCTACGGTTAGGGTTAGGGTTAACTTTTAAAGTCTCATGACTCGATAACAAAGCACGATATTTGAAATCTGTCTTCAGTTTCAGGTTGAAGAATGGTTAGGGTTAGGGTTAGGATAAACACCTACGGTTAGGGTTAGGGTTAACTTTTAAAGTCTCATGACTCGATAACAAAGCACGATATTTGAAATCTGTCTTCAGTTTCAGTTTGAAGAATGGTTAGGGTTAGGGTTAGGATTAAGACCTAGAGTTAGGGTTAGGGTTAACTTTTAAAGTCTCATGACTCGATAACAAAGCACGGTATTTGAAATCTGTCTTCAGTTTCAGTTTGAAGAATGGTTAGGGTTAGGGTTAGGATTAAGACCTACGGTTAGGGTTAGGGTTAACTTTTAAAGTCTCATGACTCGATAACAAAGCACGATATTTGAAATCTGTCTTCAGTTTCAGTTTGAAGAATGGTTAGGGTAAAGGTTAGGGTTAGGATTAAGACCTAGGGCTATGGTTACACGATGAGGTCGGTTAAGTCAGTTTGGGTTGTCTTTTGGTGAAAGGTTTCACTGACATAACATTGTGGCCTGCCGAAAATACATGGCCACCGGCTGTAATGCTTAGTTTGTTTGTATCTTCAGGCCAGTACCTACCTTCTGATACAAAAACTTTATCGCTTGGGTTGATTTAACCCGGAAAGCACCCTTTCACAGAAGAATGGTTAGGGTTAGGGTTAGGGTTAGGAATAAGACCTAGGGTTAGGGTTAGGGTTAACTTTTAAAGTCTCCTAACTCGATAACAAAGCACGATACTTGAAATCTGTCTTCAGTTTCAAACTCCTGGCCAAAAGACCTTTTGAATGAGTCCAAGTTTGGCCCGTTTGAAGAATGGTTAGGGTTAAGGTTAGGGTTAGGATTAAGACCTAGGGCTATGGTTACACGATGAGGTCGGTTAAGTCAGTTTGGGTTGTCTTTTGGTGAAAGGTTTCACTGACATAACATTGTGGCCTGCCGTAAATACATGGCCACCGGCTGTAATGCTTAGTTTGTTTGTATCTTCAGGCCAGTACCTACCTTCTGATACAAAAACTTTATCGCTTGGGTTGATTTAACCCGGAAAGCACCCTTTCACAGAAGAATGGTTAGGGTTAGGGTTAGGGTTAGGATTAAGACCTAGTGTTAGGGTTAGGGTTAACTTTTAAAGTCTCATGACTCGATAACAAAGCACGGTATTTGAAATCTGTCTTCAGTTTCAGTTTGAAGAATGGTTAGGGTTAGGGTTAGGATTAAGACCTACGGTTAGGGTAAGGGTTAACTTTTAAAGTCTCATGACTCGATAACAAAGCACGATATTTGAAATCTGTCTTCAGTTTCAGTTTGAAGAATGGTTAGGGTTAGGGTTAGGATTAAGACCTACGGTTAGGGTTAGGGTTAACTTTTAAAGTCTCATGACTCGATAACAAAGCACGATATTTGAAATCTGTCTTCATTTTCAGTTTGAAGAATGGTTAGGGTTAGGGTTAGGATTAAGACCTAGAGTTAGGGTTAGGGTTAACTTTTAAAGTCTCATGACTCGATAACAAAGCACGATATTTGAAATCTGTCTTCAGTTTCAGGTTGAAGAATGGTTAGGGTTAGGGTTAGGATAAACACCTACGGTTAGGGTTAGGGTTAACTTTTAAAGTCTCATGACTCGATAACAAAGCACGATATTTGAAATCTGTCTTCAGTTTCAGTTTGAAGAATGGTTAGGGTTAGGGTTAGGATTAAGACCTAGAGTTAGGGTTAGGGTTAACTTTTAAAGTCTCATGACTCGATAACAAAGCACGATATTTGAAATCTGTCTTCAGTTTCAGTTTGAAGAATGGTTAGGGTTAGGGTTAGGATTAAGACCTACGGTTAGGGTTAGGGTTAACTTTTAAAGTCTAATGACTCGATAACAAAGCACGATATTTGAAATCTGTCTTCAGTTTCAGTTTGAAGAATGGTTAGGGTTAGGGTTAGGATTACGACCTACGGTTAGGGTTAGGGTTAACTTTTAAAGTCTCATGACTCGATAACAAAGCACGATATTTGAAATCTGTCTTCAGTTTCAGTTTGAAGAATGGTTAGGGTTAGGGTTAGGATTAAGACCTAGAGTTAGGGTTAGGGTTAACTTTTAAAGTCTCATGACTCGATAACAAAGCACGATATTTGAAATCTGTCTTCAGTTTCAGTTTGAAGAATGGTTAGGGTTAGGGTTAGGATTACCACCTACGGTTAGGGTTAGGGTTAACTTTTAAAGTCTCATGACTCGATAACAAAGCACGATATTTGAAATCTGTCTTCAGTTTCAGTTTGAAGAATGGTTAGGGTTAGGGTTAGGATTAAGACCTCCGGTTAGGGTTAGGGTTAACTTTTAAAGTCTCATGACTCGATAACAAAGCACGATATTTGAAATCTGTCTTCAGTTTCAGTTTGAAGAATGGTTAGGGTTAGGGTTAGGATTAAGACCTGCGGTTAGGGTTAGGGTTAACTTTTAAAGTCTCATGACTCGATAACAAAGCACGATATTTGAAATCTGTCTTCATTTTCAGTTTGAAGAATGGTTAGGGTTAGGGTTAGGATTAAGACCTAGAGTTAGGGTTAGGGTTAACTTTTAAAGTCTCATGACTCGATAACAAAGCACGATATTTGAAATCTGTCTTCAGTTTCAGGTTGAAGAATGGTTAGGGTTAGGGTTAGGATAAACACCTACGGTTAGGGTTAGGGTTAACTTTTAAAGTCTCATGACTCGATAACAAAGCACGATATTTGAAATCTGTCTTCAGTTTCAGTTTGAAGAATGGTTAGGGTTAGGGTTAGGATTAAGACCTAGAGTTAGGGTTAGGGTTAACTTTTAAAGTCTCATGACTCGATAACAAAGCACGATATTTGAAATCTGTCTTCAGTTTCAGTTTGAAGAATGGTTAGGGTTAGGGTTAGGATTAAGACCTACGGTTAGGGTTAGGGTTAACTTTTAAAGTCTCATGACTCGATAACAAAGCACGATATTTGAAATCTGTCTTCAGTTTCAGGTTGAAGAATGGTTAGGGTTAGGGTTAGGATAAACACCTACGGTTAGGGTTAGGGTTAACTTTTAAAGTCTCATGACTCGATAACAAAGCACGATATTTGAAATCTGTCTTCAGTTTCAGTTTGAAGAATGGTTAGGGTTAGGGTTAGGATTAAGACCTACGGTTAGGGTTAGGGTTAACTTTTAAAGTCTCATGACTCGATAACAAAGCACGATATTTGAAATCTGTCTTCAGTTTCAGTTTGAAGAATGGTTAGGGTTAGGGTTAGGATTAAGACCTAGAGTTAGGGTTAGGGTTAACTTTTAAAGTCTCATGACTCGATAACAAAGCACGATATTTGAAATCTGTCTTCAGTTTCAGTTTGAAGAATGGTTAGGGTTAGGGTTAGGATTACCACCTACGGTTAGGGTTAGGGTTAACTTTTAAAGTCTCATGACTCGATAACAAAGCACGATATTTGAAATCTGTCTTCAGTTTCAGTTTGAAGAATGGTTAGGGTTAGGGTTAGGATTAAGACCTCCGGTTAGGGTTAGGGTTAACTTTTAAAGTCTCATGACTCGATAACAAAGCACGATATTTGAAATCTGTCTTCAGTTTCAGTTTGAAGAATGGTTAGGGTTAGGGTTAGGATTAAGACCTGCGGTTAGGGTTAGGGTTAACTTTTAAAGTCTCATGACTCGATAACAAAGCACGATATTTGAAATCTGTCTTCAGTTTCAGTTTGAAGAATGGTTAGGGTTAGGGTTAGGATTAAGACCTCCGGTTAGGGTTAGGGTTAACTTTTAAAGTCTCATGACTCGATAACAAAGCACGATATTTGAAATCTGTCTTCAGTTTCAGGTTGAAGAATGGTTAGGGTTAGGGTTAGGATAAACACCTACGGTTAGGGTTAGGGTTAACTTTTAAAGTCTCATGACTCGATAACAAAGCACGATATTTGAAATCTGTCTTCAGTTTCAGTTTGAAGAATGGTTAGGGTTAGGGTTAGGATTAAGACCTAGAGTTAGGGTTAGGGTTAACTTTTAAAGTCTCATGACTCGATAACAAAGCACGATATTTGAAATCTGTCTTCAGTTTCAGTTTGAAGAATGGTTAGGGTTAGGGTTAGGATTAAGACCTAGAGTTAGGGTTAGGGTTAACTTTTAAAGTCTCATGACTCGATAACAAAGCACGATATTTGAAATCTGTCTTCAGTTTCAGGTTGAAGAATGGTTAGGGTTAGGGTTAGGATAAACACCTACGGTTAGGGTTAGGGTTAACTTTTAAAGTCTCATGACTCGATAACAAAGCACGATATTTGAAATCTGTCTTCAGTTTCAGTTTGAAGAATGGTTAGGGTTAGGGTTAGGATTAAGACCTAGAGTTAGGGTTAGGGTTAACTTTTAAAGTCTCATGACTCGATAACAAAGCACGGTATTTGAAATCTGTCTTCAGTTTCAGTTTGAAGAATGGTTAGGGTTAGGGTTAGGATTAAGACCTACGGTTAGGGTTAGGGTTAACTTTTAAAGTCTCATGACTCGATAACAAAGCACGATATTTGAAATCTGTCTTCAGTTTCAGTTTGAAGAATGGTTAGGGTTAAGGTTAGGGTTAGGATTAAGACCTAGGGCTATGGTTACACGATGAGGTCGGTTAAGTCAGTTTGGGTTGTCTTTTGGTGAAAGGTTTCACTGACATAACATTGTGGCCTGCCGTAAATACATGGCCACCGGCTGTAATGCTTAGTTTGTTTGTATCTTCAGGCCAGTACCTACCTTCTGATACAAAAACTTTATCGCTTGGGTTGATTTAACCCGGAAAGCACCCTTTCACAGAAGAATGGTTAGGGTTAGGGTTAGGGTTAGGATTAAGACCTAGTGTTAGGGTTAGGGTTAACTTTTAAAGTCTCATGACTCGATAACAAAGCACGGTATTTGAAATCTGTCTTCAGTTTCAGTTTGAAGAATGGTTAGGGTTAGGGTTAGGATTAAGACCTACGGTTAGGGTTAGGGTTAACTTTTAAAGTCTCATGACTCGATAACAAAGCACGATATTTGAAATCTGTCTTCAGTTTCAGTTTGAAGAATGGTTAGGGTTAGGGTTAGGATTAAGACCTACGGTTAGGGTTAGGGTTAACTTTTAAAGTCTCATGACTCGATAACAAAGCACGATATTTGAAATCTGTCTTCAGTTTCAGTTTGAAGAATGGTTAGGGTTAGGGTTAGGATTAAGACCTAGAGTTAGGGTTAGGGTTAACTTTTAAAGTCTCATGACTCGATAACAAAGCACGATATTTGAAATCTGTCTTCAGTTTCAGTTTGAAGAATGGTTAGGGTTAGGGTTAGGATTACCACCTACGGTTAGGGTTAGGGTTAACTTTTAAAGTCTCATGACTCGATAACAAAGCACGATATTTGAAATCTGTCTTCAGTTTCAGTTTGAAGAATGGTTAGGGTTAGGGTTAGGATTAAGACCTCCGGTTAGGGTTAGGGTTAACTTTTAAAGTCTCATGACTCGATAACAAAGCACGATATTTGAAATCTGTCTTCAGTTTCAGTTTGAAGAATGGTTAGGGTTAGGGTTAGGATTAAGACCTGCGGTTAGGGTTAGGGTTAACTTTTAAAGTCTCATGACTCGATAACAAAGCACGATATTTGAAATCTGTCTTCAGTTTCAGTTTGAAGAATGGTTAGGGTTAGGGTTAGGATTAAGACCTCCGGTTAGGGTTAGGGTTAACTTTTAAAGTCTCATGACTCGATAACAAAGCACGATATTTGAAATCTGTCTTCAGTTTCAGGTTGAAGAATGGTTAGGGTTAGGGTTAGGATAAACACCTACGGTTAGGGTTAGGGTTAACTTTTAAAGTCTCATGACTCGATAACAAAGCACGATATTTGAAATCTGTCTTCAGTTTCAGTTTGAAGAATGGTTAGGGTTAGGGTTAGGATTAAGACCTAGAGTTAGGGTTAGGGTTAACTTTTAAAGTCTCATGACTCGATAACAAAGCACGATATTTGAAATCTGTCTTCAGTTTCAGTTTGAAGAATGGTTAGGGTTAGGGTTAGGATTAAGACCTACGGTTAGGGTTAGGGTTAACTTTTAAAGTCTCATGACTCGATAACAAAGCACGATATTTGAAATCTGTCTTCAGTTTCAGGTTGAAGAATGGTTAGGGTTAGGGTTAGGATAAACACCTACGGTTAGGGTTAGGGTTAACTTTTAAAGTCTCATGACTCGATAACAAAGCACGATATTTGAAATCTGTCTTCAGTTTCAGTTTGAAGAATGGTTAGGGTTAGGGTTAGGATTAAGACCTAGAGTTAGGGTTAGGGTTAACTTTTAAAGTCTCATGACTCGATAACAAAGCACGGTATTTGAAATCTGTCTTCAGTTTCAGTTTGAAGAATGGTTAGGGTTAGGGTTAGGATTAAGACCTACGGTTAGGGTTAGGGTTAACTTTTAAAGTCTCATGACTCGATAACAAAGCACGATATTTGAAATCTGTCTTCAGTTTCAGTTTGAAGAATGGTTAGGGTTAAGGTTAGGGTTAGGATTAAGACCTAGGGCTATGGTTACACGATGAGGTCGGTTAAGTCAGTTTGGGTTGTCTTTTGGTGAAAGGTTTCACTGACATAACATTGTGGCCTGCCGTAAATACATGGCCACCGGCTGTAATGCTTAGTTTGTTTGTATCTTCAGGCCAGTACCTACCTTCTGATACAAAAACTTTATCGCTTGGGTTGATTTAACCCGGAAAGCACCCTTTCACAGAAGAATGGTTAGGGTTAGGGTTAGGGTTAGGATTAAGACCTAGTGTTAGGGTTAGGGTTAACTTTTAAAGTCTCATGACTCGATAACAAAGCACGGTATTTGAAATCTGTCTTCAGTTTCAGTTTGAAGAATGGTTAGGGTTAGGGTTAGGATTAAGACCTACGGTTAGGGTTAGGGTTAACTTTTAAAGTCTCATGACTCGATAACAAAGCACGATATTTGAAATCTGTCTTCAGTTTCAGTTTGAAGAATGGTTAGGGTTAGGGTTAGGATTAAGACCTACGGTTAGGGTTAGGGTTAACTTTTAAAGTCTCATGACTCGATAACAAAGCACGATATTTGAAATCTGTCTTCAGTTTCAGTTTGAAGAATGGTTAGGGTTAGGGTTAGGATAAACACCTACGGTTAGGGTTAGGGTTAACTTTTAAAGTCTCATGACTCGATAACAAAGCACGATATTTGAAATCTGTCTTCAGTTTCAGTTTGAAGAATGGTTAGGGTTAGGGTTAGGATTACCACCTACAGTTAGGGTTAGGGTTAACTTTTAAAGTCTCATGACTCGATAACAAAGCACGATATTTGAAATCTGTCTTCAGTTTCAGTTTGAAGAATGGTTAGGGTTAGGGTTAGGATTAAGACCTCCGGTTAGGGTTAGGGTTAACTTTTAAAGTCTCATGACTCGATAACAAAGCACGATATTTGAAATCTGTCTTCAGTTTCAGTTTGAAGAATGGTTAGGGTTAGGGTTAGGATTAAGACCTGCGGTTAGGGTTAGGGTTAACTTTTAAAGTCTCATGACTCGATAACAAAGCACGATATTTGAAATCTGTCTTCAGTTTCAGTTTGAAGAATGGTTAGGGTTAGGGTTAGGATAAACACCTACGGTTAGGGTTAGGGTTAACTTTTAAAGTCTCATGACTCGATAACAAAGCACGATATTTGAAATCTGTCTTCAGTTTCAGTTTGAAGAATGGTTAGGGTTAGGGTTAGGGTTAGGGTTAGGGTTAGGGTTAGGGTTAACTTTTAAAGTCTCATGACTCGATAACAAAGCACGATATTTGAAATCTGTCTTCAGTTTCAGTTTGAAGAATGGTTAGGGTTAGGGTTAGGATTAAGACCTAGAGTTAGGGTTAGGGTTAACTTTTAAAGTCTCATGACTCGATAACAAAGCACGATATTTGAAATCTGTCTTCAGTTTCAGGTTGAAGAATGGTTAGGGTTAGGGTTAGGATAAACACCTACGGTTAGGGTTAGGGTTAACTTTTAAAGTCTCATGACTCGATAACAAAGCACGATATTTGAAATCTGTCTTCAGTTTCAGTTTGAAGAATGGTTAGGGTTAGGGTTAGGATTAAGACCTAGAGTTAGGGTTAGGGTTAACTTTTAAAGTCTCATGACTCGATAACAAAGCACGATATTTGAAATCTGTCTTCAGTTTCAGTTTGAAGAATGGTTAGGGTTAGGGTTAGGATTAAGACCTACGGTTAGGGTTAGGGTTAACTTTTAAAGTCTAATGACTCGATAACAAAGCACGATATTTGAAATCTGTCTTCAGTTTCAGTTTGAAGAATGGTTAGGGTTAGGGTTAGGATTAAGACCTACGGTTAGGGTTAGGATTAACTTTTAAAGTCTCATGACTCGATAACAAAGCACGATATTTGAAATCTGTCTTCAGTTTCAGTTTGAAGAATGGTTAGGGTTAGGGTTAGGATTAAGACCTAGAGTTAGGGTTAGGGTTAACTTTTAAAGTCTCATGACTCGATAACAAAGCACGATATTTGAAATCTGTCTTCAGTTTCAGTTTGAAGAATGGTTAGGGTTAGGGTTAGGAATACCACCTACAGTTAGGGTTAGGGTAACTTTTAAAGTCTCATGACTCGATAACAAAGCACGATATTTGAAATCTGTCTTCAGTTTCAGTTTGAAGAATGGTTAGGGTTAGGGTTAGGATTAAGACCTCCGGTTAGGGTTAGGGTTAACTTTTAAAGTCTCATGACTCGATAACAAAGCACGATATTTGAAATCTGTCTTCAGTTTCAGTTTGAAGAATGGTTAGGGTTAGGGTTAGGATTAAGACCTGCGGTTAGGGTTAGGGTTAACTTTTAAAGTCTCATGACTCGATAACAAAGCACGATATTTGAAATCTGTCTTCAGTTTCAGTTTGAAGAATGGTTAGGGTTAGGGTTAGGATTAAGACCTCCGGTTAGGGTTAGGGTTAACTTTTAAAGTCTCATGACTCGATAACAAAGCACGATATTTGAAATCTGTCTTCAGTTTCAGGTTGAAGAATGGTTAGGGTTAGGGTTAGGATAAACACCTACGGTTAGGGTTAGGGTTAACTTTTAAAGTCTCATGACTCGATAACAAAGCACGATATTTGAAATCTGTCTTCAGTTTCAGTTTGAAGAATGGTTAGGGTTAGGGTTAGGATTAAGACCTAGAGTTAGGGTTAGGGTTAACTTTTAAAGTCTCATGACTCGATAACAAAGCACGATATTTGAAATCTGTCTTCAGTTTCAGTTTGAAGAATGGTTAGGGTTAGGGTTAGGATTAAGACCTACGGTTAGGGTTAGGGTTAACTTTTAAAGTCTAATGACTCGATAACAAAGCACGATATTTGAAATCTGTCTTCAGTTTCAGTTTGAAGAATGGTTAGGGTTAGGGTTAGGATTAAGACCTACGGTTAGGGTTAGGGTTAACTTTTAAAGTCTCATGACTCGATAACAAAGCACGATATTTGAAATCTGTCTTCAGTTTCAGTTTGAAGAATGGTTAGGGTTAGGGTTAGGATTAAGACCTAGAGTTAGGGTTAGGGTTAACTTTTAAAGTCTCATGACTCGATAACAAAGCACGATATTTGAAATCTGTCTTCAGTTTCAGTTTGAAGAATGGTTAGGGTTAGGGTTAGGATTAAGACCTGCGGTTAGGGTTAGGGTTAACTTTTAAAGTCTCATGACTCGATAACAAAGCACGATATTTGAAATCTGTCTTCAGTTTCAGTTTGAAGAATGGTTAGGGTTAGGGTTAGGATTAAGACCTCCGGTTAGGGTTAGGGTTAACTTTTAAAGTCTCATGACTCGATAACAAAGCACGATATTTGAAATCTGTCTTCAGTTTCAGGTTGAAGAATGGTTAGGGTTAGGGTTAGGATAAACACCTACGGTTAGGGTTAGGGTTAACTTTTAAAGTCTCATGACTCGATAACAAAGCACGATATTTGAAATCTGTCTTCAGTTTCAGTTTGAAGAATGGTTAGGGTTAGGGTTAGGATTAAGACCTAGAGTTAGGGTTAGGGTTAACTTTTAAAGTCTCATGACTCGATAACAAAGCACGGTATTTGAAATCTGTCTTCAGTTTCAGTTTGAAGAATGGTTAGGGTTAGGGTTAGGATTAAGACCTACGGTTAGGGTTAGGGTTAACTTTTAAAGTCTCATGACTCGATAACAAAGCACGATATTTGAAATCTGTCTTCAGTTTCAGTTTGAAGAATGGTTAGGGTTAAGGTTAGGGTTAGGATTAAGACCTAGGGCTATGGTTACACGATGAGGTCGGTTAAGTCAGTTTGGGTTGTCTTTTGGTGAAAGGTTTCACTGACATAACATTGTGGCCTGCCGTAAATACATGGCCACCGGCTGTAATGCTTAGTTTGTTTGTATCTTCAGGCCAGTACCTACCTTCTGATACAAAAACTTTATCGCTTGGGTTGATTTAACCCGGAAAGCACCCTTTCACAGAAGAATGGTTAGGGTTAGGGTTAGGGTTAGGATTAAGACCTAGTGTTAGGGTTAGGGTTAACTTTTAAAGTCTCATGACTCGATAACAAAGCACGGTATTTGAAATCTGTCTTCAGTTTCAGTTTGAAGAATGGTTAGGGTTAGGGTTAGGATTAAGACCTACGGTTAGGGTTAGGGTTAACTTTTAAAGTCTCATGACTCGATAACAAAGCACGATATTTGAAATCTGTCTTCAGTTTCAGTTTGAAGAATGGTTAGGGTTAGGGTTAGGATTAAGACCTACGGTTAGGGTTAGGGTTAACTTTTAAAGTCTCATGACTCGATAACAAAGCACGATATTTGAAATCTGTCTTCAGTTTCAGTTTGAAGAATGGTTAGGGTTAGGGTTAGGATTAAGACCTAGAGTTAGGGTTAGGGTTAACTTTTAAAGTCTCATGACTCGATAACAAAGCACGATATTTGAAATCTGTCTTCAGTTTCAGTTTGAAGAATGGTTAGGGTTAGGGTTAGGATTAAGACCTAGAGTTAGGGTTAGGGTTAACTTTTAAAGTCTCATGACTCGATAACAAAGCACGATATTTGAAATCTGTCTTCAGTTTCAGTTTGAAGAATGGTTAGGGTTAGGGTTAGGATTACCACCTACAGTTAGGGTTAGGGTTAACTTTTAAAGTCTCATGACTCGATAACAAAGCACGATATTTGAAATCTGTCTTCAGTTTCAGTTTGAAGAATGGTTAGGGTTAGGGTTAGGATTAAGACCTCCGGTTAGGGTTAGGGTTAACTTTTAAAGTCTCATGACTCGATAACAAAGCACGATATTTGAAATCTGTCTTCAGTTTCAGTTTGAAGAATGGTTAGGGTTAGGGTTAGGATTAAGACCTGCGGTTAGGGTTAGGGTTAACTTTTAAAGTCTCATGACTCGATAACAAAGCACGATATTTGAAATCTGTCTTCAGTTTCAGTTTGAAGAATGGTTAGGGTTAGGGTTAGGATTAAGACCTCCGGTTAGGGTTAGGGTTAACTTTTAAAGTCTCATGACTCGATAACAAAGCACGATATTTGAAATCTGTCTTCAGTTTCAGGTTGAAGAATGGTTAGGGTTAGGGTTAGGATAAACACCTACGGTTAGGGTTAGGGTTAACTTTTAAAGTCTCATGACTCGATAACAAAGCACGATATTTGAAATCTGTCTTCAGTTTCAGTTTGAAGAATGGTTAGGGTTAGGGTTAGGATTAAGACCTAGAGTTAGGGTTAGGGTTAACTTTTAAAGTCTCATGACTCGATAACAAAGCACGATATTTGAAATCTGTCTTCAGTTTCAGTTTGAAGAATGGTTAGGGTTAGGGTTAGGATTAAGACCTACGGTTAGGGTTAGGGTTAACTTTTAAAGTCTAATGACTCGATAACAAAGCACGATATTTGAAATCTGTCTTCAGTTTCAGTTTGAAGAATGGTTAGGGTTAGGGTTAGGATTAAGACCTACGGTTAGGGTTAGGGTTAACTTTTAAAGTCTCATGACTCGATAACAAAGCACGATATTTGAAATCTGTCTTCAGTTTCAGTTTGAAGAATGGTTAGGGTTAGGGTTAGGATTAAGACCTAGAGTTAGGGTTAGGGTTAACTTTTAAAGTCTCATGACTCGATAACAAAGCACGATATTTGAAATCTGTCTTCAGTTTCAGTTTGAAGAATGGTTAGGGTTAGGGTTAGGATTACCACCTACAGTTAGGGTTAGGGTTAACTTTTAAAGTCTCATGACTCGATAACAAAGCACGATATTTGAAATCTGTCTTCAGTTTCAGTTTGAAGAATGGTTAGGGTTAGGGTTAGGATTAAGACCTCCGGTTAGGGTTAGGGTTAACTTTTAAAGTCTCATGACTCGATAACAAAGCACGATATTTGAAATCTGTCTTCAGTTTCAGTTTGAAGAATGGTTAGGGTTAGGGTTAGGATTAAGACCTGCGGTTAGGGTTAGGGTTAACTTTTAAAGTCTCATGACTCGATAACAAAGCACGATATTTGAAATCTGTCTTCAGTTTCAGTTTGAAGAATGGTTAGGGTTAGGGTTAGGATTAAGACCTCCGGTTAGGGTTAGGGTTAACTTTTAAAGTCTCATGACTCGATAACAAAGCACGATATTTGAAATCTGTCTTCAGTTTCAGGTTGAAGAATGGTTAGGGTTAGGGTTAGGATAAACACCTACGGTTAGGGTTAGGGTTAACTTTTAAAGTCTCATGACTCGATAACAAAGCACGATATTTGAAATCTGTCTTCAGTTTCAGTTTGAAGAATGGTTAGGGTTAGGGTTAGGATTAAGACCTAGAGTTAGGGTTAGGGTTAACTTTTAAAGTCTCATGACTCGATAACAAAGCACGGTATTTGAAATCTGTCTTCAGTTTCAGTTTGAAGAATGGTTAGGGTTAGGGTTAGGATTAAGACCTACGGTTAGGGTTAGGGTTAACTTTTAAAGTCTCATGACTCGATAACAAAGCACGATATTTGAAATCTGTCTTCAGTTTCAGTTTGAAGAATGGTTAGGGTTAAGGTTAGGGTTAGGATTAAGACCTAGGGCTATGGTTACACGATGAGGTCGGTTAAGTCAGTTTGGGTTGTCTTTTGGTGAAAGGTTTCACTGACATAACATTGTGGCCTGCCGTAAATACATGGCCACCGGCTGTAATGCTTAGTTTGTTTGTATCTTCAGGCCAGTACCTACCTTCTGATACAAAAACTTTATCGCTTGGGTTGATTTAACCCGGAAAGCACCCTTTCACAGAAGAATGGTTAGGGTTAGGGTTAGGGTTAGGATTAAGACCTAGTGTTAGGGTTAGGGTTAACTTTTAAAGTCTCATGACTCGATAACAAAGCACGGTATTTGAAATCTGTCTTCAGTTTCAGTTTGAAGAATGGTTAGGGTTAGGGTTAGGATTAAGACCTACGGTTAGGGTTAGGGTTAACTTTTAAAGTCTCATGACTCGATAACAAAGCACGATATTTGAAATCTGTCTTCAGTTTCAGTTTGAAGAATGGTTAGGGTTAGGGTTAGGATTAAGACCTACGGTTAGGGTTAGGGTTAACTTTTAAAGTCTCATGACTCGATAACAAAGCACGATATTTGAAATCTGTCTTCAGTTTCAGTTTGAAGAATGGTTAGGGTTAGGGTTAGGATTAAGACCTAGAGTTAGGGTTAGGGTTAACTTTTAAAGTCTCATGACTCGATAACAAAGCACGATATTTGAAATCTGTCTTCAGTTTCAGTTTGAAGAATGGTTAGGGTTAGGGTTAGGATTAAGACCTAGAGTTAGGGTTAGGGTTAACTTTTAAAGTCTCATGACTCGATAACAAAGCACGATATTTGAAATCTGTCTTCAGTTTCAGTTTGAAGAATGGTTAGGGTTAGGGTTAGGATTACCACCTACAGTTAGGGTTAGGGTTAACTTTTAAAGTCTCATGACTCGATAACAAAGCACGATATTTGAAATCTGTCTTCAGTTTCAGTTTGAAGAATGGTTAGGGTTAGGGTTAGGATTAAGACCTCCGGTTAGGGTTAGGGTTAACTTTTAAAGTCTCATGACTCGATAACAAAGCACGATATTTGAAATCTGTCTTCAGTTTCAGTTTGAAGAATGGTTAGGGTTAGGGTTAGGATTAAGACCTGCGGTTAGGGTTAGGGTTAACTTTTAAAGTCTCATGACTCGATAACAAAGCACGATATTTGAAATCTGTCTTCAGTTTCAGTTTGAAGAATGGTTAGGGTTAGGGTTAGGATTAAGACCTCCGGTTAGGGTTAGGGTTAACTTTTAAAGTCTCATGACTCGATAACAAAGCACGATATTTGAAATCTGTCTTCAGTTTCAGGTTGAAGAATGGTTAGGGTTAGGGTTAGGATAAACACCTACGGTTAGGGTTAGGGTTAACTTTTAAAGTCTCATGACTCGATAACAAAGCACGATATTTGAAATCTGTCTTCAGTTTCAGTTTGAAGAATGGTTAGGGTTAGGGTTAGGATTAAGACCTAGAGTTAGGGTTAGGGTTAACTTTTAAAGTCTCATGACTCGATAACAAAGCACGATATTTGAAATCTGTCTTCAGTTTCAGTTTGAAGAATGGTTAGGGTTAGGGTTAGGATTAAGACCTACGGTTAGGGTTAGGGTTAACTTTTAAAGTCTAATGACTCGATAACAAAGCACGATATTTGAAATCTGTCTTCAGTTTCAGTTTGAAGAATGGTTAGGGTTAGGGTTAGGATTAAGACCTACGGTTAGGGTTAGGGTTAACTTTTAAAGTCTCATGACTCGATAACAAAGCACGATATTTGAAATCTGTCTTCAGTTTCAGTTTGAAGAATGGTTAGGGTTAGGGTTAGGATTAAGACCTAGAGTTAGGGTTAGGGTTAACTTTTAAAGTCTCATGACTCGATAACAAAGCACGATATTTGAAATCTGTCTTCAGTTTCAGTTTGAAGAATGGTTAGGGTTAGGGTTAGGATTACCACCTACAGTTAGGGTTAGGGTTAACTTTTAAAGTCTCATGACTCGATAACAAAGCACGATATTTGAAATCTGTCTTCAGTTTCAGTTTGAAGAATGGTTAGGGTTAGGGTTAGGATTAAGACCTCCGGTTAGGGTTAGGGTTAACTTTTAAAGTCTCATGACTCGATAACAAAGCACGATATTTGAAATCTGTCTTCAGTTTCAGTTTGAAGAATGGTTAGGGTTAGGGTTAGGATTAAGACCTGCGGTTAGGGTTAGGGTTAACTTTTAAAGTCTCATGACTCGATAACAAAGCACGATATTTGAAATCTGTCTTCAGTTTCAGTTTGAAGAATGGTTAGGGTTAGGGTTAGGATTAAGACCTCCGGTTAGGGTTAGGGTTAACTTTTAAAGTCTCATGACTCGATAACAAAGCACGATATTTGAAATCTGTCTTCAGTTTCAGGTTGAAGAATGGTTAGGGTTAGGGTTAGGATAAACACCTACGGTTAGGGTTAGGGTTAACTTTTAAAGTCTCATGACTCGATAACAAAGCACGATATTTGAAATCTGTCTTCAGTTTCAGTTTGAAGAATGGTTAGGGTTAGGGTTAGGATTAAGACCTAGAGTTAGGGTTAGGGTTAACTTTTAAAGTCTCATGACTCGATAACAAAGCACGATATTTGAAATCTGTCTTCAGTTTCAGTTTGAAGAATGGTTAGGGTTAGGGTTAGGATTAAGACCTACGGTTAGGGTTAGGGTTAACTTTTAAAGTCTAATGACTCGATAACAAAGCACGATATTTGAAATCTGTCTTCAGTTTCAGTTTGAAGAATGGTTAGGGTTAGGGTTAGGATTAAGACCTACGGTTAGGGTTAGGGTTAACTTTTAAAGTCTCATGACTCGATAACAAAGCACGATATTTGAAATCTGTCTTCAGTTTCAGTTTGAAGAATGGTTAGGGTTAGGGTTAGGATTAAGACCTAGAGTTAGGGTTAGGGTTAACTTTTAAAGTCTCATGACTCGATAACAAAGCACGATATTTGAAATCTGTCTTCAGTTTCAGTTTGAAGAATGGTTAGGGTTAGGGTTAGGATTAAGACCTGCGGTTAGGGTTAGGGTTAACTTTTAAAGTCTCATGACTCGATAACAAAGCACGATATTTGAAATCTGTCTTCAGTTTCAGTTTGAAGAATGGTTAGGGTTAGGGTTAGGATTAAGACCTCCGGTTAGGGTTAGGGTTAACTTTTAAAGTCTCATGACTCGATAACAAAGCACGATATTTGAAATCTGTCTTCAGTTTCAGGTTGAAGAATGGTTAGGGTTAGGGTTAGGATAAACACCTACGGTTAGGGTTAGGGTTAACTTTTAAAGTCTCATGACTCGATAACAAAGCACGATATTTGAAATCTGTCTTCAGTTTCAGTTTGAAGAATGGTTAGGGTTAGGGTTAGGATTAAGACCTAGAGTTAGGGTTAGGGTTAACTTTTAAAGTCTCATGACTCGATAACAAAGCACGGTATTTGAAATCTGTCTTCAGTTTCAGTTTGAAGAATGGTTAGGGTTAGGGTTAGGATTAAGACCTACGGTTAGGGTTAGGGTTAACTTTTAAAGTCTCATGACTCGATAACAAAGCACGATATTTGAAATCTGTCTTCAGTTTCAGTTTGAAGAATTGTTAGGGTTAAGGTTAGGGTTAGGATTAAGACCTAGGGCTATGGTTACACGATGAGGTCGGTTAAGTCAGTTTGGGTTGTCTTTTGGTGAAAGGTTTCACTGACATAACATTGTGGCCTGCCGTAAATACATGGCCACCGGCTGTAATGCTTAGTTTGTTTGTATCTTCAGGCCAGTACCTACCTTCTGATACAAAAACTTTATCGCTTGGGTTGATTTAACCCGGAAAGCACCCTTTCACAGAAGAATGGTTAGGGTTAGGGTTAGGGTTAGGATTAAGACCTAGTGTTAGGGTTAGGGTTAACTTTTAAAGTCTCATGACTCGATAACAAAGCACGGTATTTGAAATCTGTCTTCAGTTTCAGTTTGAAGAATGGTTAGGGTTAGGGTTAGGATTAAGACCTACGGTTAGGGTTAGGGTTAACTTTTAAAGTCTCATGACTCGATAACAAAGCACGATATTTGAAATCTGTCTTCAGTTTCAGTTTGAAGAATGGTTAGGGTTAGGGTTAGGATTAAGACCTACGGTTAGGGTTAGGGTTAACTTTTAAAGTCTCATGACTCGATAACAAAGCACGATATTTGAAATCTGTCTTCAGTTTCAGTTTGAAGAATGGTTAGGGTTAGGGTTAGGATTAAGACCTAGAGTTAGGGTTAGGGTTAACTTTTAAAGTCTCATGACTCGATAACAAAGCACGATATTTGAAATCTGTCTTCAGTTTCAGGTTGAAGAATGGTTAGGGTTAGGGTTAGGATAAACACCTACGGTTAGGGTTAGGGTTAACTTTTAAAGTCTCATGACTCGATAACAAAGCACGATATTTGAAATCTGTCTTCAGTTTCAGTTTGAAGAATGGTTAGGGTTAGGGTTAGGATAAACACCTACGGTTAGGGTTAGGGTTAACTTTTAAAGTCTCATGACTCGATAACAAAGCACGATATTTGAAATCTGTCTTCAGTTTCAGTTTGAAGAATGGTTAGGGTTAGGGTTAGGGTTAGGGTTAGGGTTAGGGTTAGGGTTAACTTTTAAAGTCTCATGACTCGATAACAAAGCACGATATTTGAAATCTGTCTTCAGTTTCAGTTTGAAGAATGGTTAGGGTTAGGGTTAGGATTAAGACCTAGAGTTAGGGTTAGGGTTAACTTTTAAAGTCTCATGACTCGATAACAAAGCACGATATTTGAAATCTGTCTTCAGTTTCAGGTTGAAGAATGGTTAGGGTTAGGGTTAGGATAAACACCTACGGTTAGGGTTAGGGTTAACTTTTAAAGTCTCATGACTCGATAACAAAGCACGATATTTGAAATCTGTCTTCAGTTTCAGTTTGAAGAATGGTTAGGGTTAGGGTTAGGATTAAGACCTAGAGTTAGGGTTAGGGTTAACTTTTAAAGTCTCATGACTCGATAACAAAGCACGATATTTGAAATCTGTCTTCAGTTTCAGTTTGAAGAATGGTTAGGGTTAGGGTTAGGATTAAGACCTACGGTTAGGGTTAGGGTTAACTTTTATAGGGTTAGGGTTAGGATTAAGACCTACGGTTAGGGTTAGGATTAACTTTTAAAGTCTCATGACTCGATAACAAAGCACGATATTTGAAATCTGTCTTCAGTTTCAGTTTGAAGAATGGTTAGGGTTAGGGTTAGGATTAAGACCTAGAGTTAGGGTTAGGGTTAACTTTTAAAGTCTCATGACTCGATAACAAAGCACGATATTTGAAATCTGTCTTCAGTTTCAGTTTGAAGAATGGTTAGGGTTAGGGTTAGGATTACCACCTACAGTTAGGGTTAGGGTAACTTTTAAAGTCTCATGACTCGATAACAAAGCACGATATTTGAAATCTGTCTTCAGTTTCAGTTTGAAGAATGGTTAGGGTTAGGGTTAGGATTAAGACCTCCGGTTAGGGTTAGGGTTAACTTTTAAAGTCTCATGACTCGATAACAAAGCACGATATTTGAAATCTGTCTTCAGTTTCAGTTTGAAGAATGGTTAGGGTTAGGGTTAGGATTAAGACCTGCGGTTAGGGTTAGGGTTAACTTTTAAAGTCTCATGACTCGATAACAAAGCACGATATTTGAAATCTGTCTTCAGTTTCAGTTTGAAGAATGGTTAGGGTTAGGGTTAGGATTAAGACCTCCGGTTAGGGTTAGGGTTAACTTTTAAAGTCTCATGACTCGATAACAAAGCACGATATTTGAAATCTGTCTTCAGTTTCAGGTTGAAGAATGGTTAGGGTTAGGGTTAGGATAAACACCTACGGTTAGGGTTAGGGTTAACTTTTAAAGTCTCATGACTCGATAACAAAGCACGATATTTGAAATCTGTCTTCAGTTTCAGTTTGAAGAATGGTTAGGGTTAGGGTTAGGATTAAGACCTAGAGTTAGGGTTAGGGTTAACTTTTAAAGTCTCATGACTCGATAACAAAGCACGATATTTGAAATCTGTCTTCAGTTTCAGTTTGAAGAATGGTTAGGGTTAGGGTTAGGATTAAGACCTACGGTTAGGGTTAGGGTTAACTTTTAAAGTCTAATGACTCGATAACAAAGCACGATATTTGAAATCTGTCTTCAGTTTCAGTTTGAAGAATGGTTAGGGTTAGGGTTAGGATTAAGACCTACGGTTAGGGTTAGGGTTAACTTTTAAAGTCTCATGACTCGATAACAAAGCACGATATTTGAAATCTGTCTTCAGTTTCAGTTTGAAGAATGGTTAGGGTTAGGGTTAGGATTAAGACCTAGAGTTAGGGTTAGGGTTAACTTTTAAAGTCTCATGACTCGATAACAAAGCACGATATTTGAAATCTGTCTTCAGTTTCAGTTTGAAGAATGGTTAGGGTTAGGGTTAGGATTAAGACCTGCGGTTAGGGTTAGGGTTAACTTTTAAAGTCTCATGACTCGATAACAAAGCACGATATTTGAAATCTGTCTTCAGTTTCAGTTTGAAGAATGGTTAGGGTTAGGGTTAGGATTAAGACCTCCGGTTAGGGTTAGGGTTAACTTTTAAAGTCTCATGACTCGATAACAAAGCACGATATTTGAAATCTGTCTTCAGTTTCAGGTTGAAGAATGGTTAGGGTTAGGGTTAGGATAAACACCTACGGTTAGGGTTAGGGTTAACTTTTAAAGTCTCATGACTCGATAACAAAGCACGATATTTGAAATCTGTCTTCAGTTTCAGTTTGAAGAATGGTTAGGGTTAGGGTTAGGATTAAGACCTAGAGTTAGGGTTAGGGTTAACTTTTAAAGTCTCATGACTCGATAACAAAGCACGGTATTTGAAATCTGTCTTCAGTTTCAGTTTGAAGAATGGTTAGGGTTAGGGTTAGGATTAAGACCTACGGTTAGGGTTAGGGTTAACTTTTAAAGTCTCATGACTCGATAACAAAGCACGATATTTGAAATCTGTCTTCAGTTTCAGTTTGAAGAATGGTTAGGGTTAAGGTTAGGGTTAGGATTAAGACCTAGGGCTATGGTTACACGATGAGGTCGGTTAAGTCAGTTTGGGTTGTCTTTTGGTGAAAGGTTTCACTGACATAACATTGTGGCCTGCCGTAAATACATGGCCACCGGCTGTAATGCTTAGTTTGTTTGTATCTTCAGGCCAGTACCTACCTTCTGATACAAAAACTTTATCGCTTGGGTTGATTTAACCCGGAAAGCACCCTTTCACAGAAGAATGGTTAGGGTTAGGGTTAGGGTTAGGATTAAGACCTAGTGTTAGGGTTAGGGTTAACTTTTAAAGTCTCATGACTCGATAACAAAGCACGGTATTTGAAATCTGTCTTCAGTTTCAGTTTGAAGAATGGTTAGGGTTAGGGTTAGGATTAAGACCTACGGTTAGGGTTAGGGTTAACTTTTAAAGTCTCATGACTCGATAACAAAGCACGATATTTGAAATCTGTCTTCAGTTTCAGTTTGAAGAATGGTTAGGGTTAGGGTTAGGATTAAGACCTACGGTTAGGGTTAGGGTTAACTTTTAAAGTCTCATGACTCGATAACAAAGCACGATATTTGAAATCTGTCTTCAGTTTCAGTTTGAAGAATGGTTAGGGTTAGGGTTAGGATTAAGACCTAGAGTTAGGGTTAGGGTTAACTTTTAAAGTCTCATGACTCGATAACAAAGCACGATATTTGAAATCTGTCTTCAGTTTCAGTTTGAAGAATGGTTAGGGTTAGGGTTAGGATTAAGACCTAGAGTTAGGGTTAGGGTTAACTTTTAAAGTCTCATGACTCGATAACAAAGCACGATATTTGAAATCTGTCTTCAGTTTCAGTTTGAAGAATGGTTAGGGTTAGGGTTAGGATTACCACCTACAGTTAGGGTTAGGGTTAACTTTTAAAGTCTCATGACTCGATAACAAAGCACGATATTTGAAATCTGTCTTCAGTTTCAGTTTGAAGAATGGTTAGGGTTAGGGTTAGGATTAAGACCTCCGGTTAGGGTTAGGGTTAACTTTTAAAGTCTCATGACTCGATAACAAAGCACGATATTTGAAATCTGTCTTCAGTTTCAGTTTGAAGAATGGTTAGGGTTAGGGTTAGGATTAAGACCTGCGGTTAGGGTTAGGGTTAACTTTTAAAGTCTCATGACTCGATAACAAAGCACGATATTTGAAATCTGTCTTCAGTTTCAGTTTGAAGAATGGTTAGGGTTAGGGTTAGGATTAAGACCTCCGGTTAGGGTTAGGGTTAACTTTTAAAGTCTCATGACTCGATAACAAAGCACGATATTTGAAATCTGTCTTCAGTTTCAGGTTGAAGAATGGTTAGGGTTAGGGTTAGGATAAACACCTACGGTTAGGGTTAGGGTTAACTTTTAAAGTCTCATGACTCGATAACAAAGCACGATATTTGAAATCTGTCTTCAGTTTCAGTTTGAAGAATGGTTAGGGTTAGGGTTAGGATTAAGACCTAGAGTTAGGGTTAGGGTTAACTTTTAAAGTCTCATGACTCGATAACAAAGCACGATATTTGAAATCTGTCTTCAGTTTCAGTTTGAAGAATGGTTAGGGTTAGGGTTAGGATTAAGACCTACGGTTAGGGTTAGGGTTAACTTTTAAAGTCTAATGACTCGATAACAAAGCACGATATTTGAAATCTGTCTTCAGTTTCAGTTTGAAGAATGGTTAGGGTTAGGGTTAGGATTAAGACCTACGGTTAGGGTTAGGGTTAACTTTTAAAGTCTCATGACTCGATAACAAAGCACGATATTTGAAATCTGTCTTCAGTTTCAGTTTGAAGAATGGTTAGGGTTAGGGTTAGGATTAAGACCTAGAGTTAGGGTTAGGGTTAACTTTTAAAGTCTCATGACTCGATAACAAAGCACGATATTTGAAATCTGTCTTCAGTTTCAGTTTGAAGAATGGTTAGGGTTAGGGTTAGGATTACCACCTACAGTTAGGGTTAGGGTTAACTTTTAAAGTCTCATGACTCGATAACAAAGCACGATATTTGAAATCTGTCTTCAGTTTCAGTTTGAAGAATGGTTAGGGTTAGGGTTAGGATTAAGACCTCCGGTTAGGGTTAGGGTTAACTTTTAAAGTCTCATGACTCGATAACAAAGCACGATATTTGAAATCTGTCTTCAGTTTCAGTTTGAAGAATGGTTAGGGTTAGGGTTAGGATTAAGACCTGCGGTTAGGGTTAGGGTTAACTTTTAAAGTCTCATGACTCGATAACAAAGCACGATATTTGAAATCTGTCTTCAGTTTCAGTTTGAAGAATGGTTAGGCTTAGGGTTAGGATTAAGACCTCCGGTTAGGGTTAGGGTTAACTTTTAAAGTCTCATGACTCGATAACAAAGCACGATATTTGAAATCTGTCTTCAGTTTCAGGTTGAAGAATGGTTAGGGTTAGGGTTAGGATAAACACCTACGGTTAGGGTTAGGGTTAACTTTTAAAGTCTCATGACTCGATAACAAAGCACGATATTTGAAATCTGTCTTCAGTTTCAGTTTGAAGAATGGTTAGGGTTAGGGTTAGGATTAAGACCTAGAGTTAGGGTTAGGGTTAACTTTTAAAGTCTCATGACTCGATAACAAAGCACGATATTTGAAATCTGTCTTCAGTTTCAGTTTGAAGAATGGTTAGGGTTAGGGTTAGGATTAAGACCTACGGTTAGGGTTAGGGTTAACTTTTAAAGTCTAATGACTCGATAACAAAGCACGATATTTGAAATCTGTCTTCAGTTTCAGTTTGAAGAATGGTTAGGGTTAGGGTTAGGATTAAGACCTACGGTTAGGGTTAGGGTTAACTTTTAAAGTCTCATGACTCGATAACAAAGCACGATATTTGAAATCTGTCTTCAGTTTCAGTTTGAAGAATGGTTAGGGTTAGGGTTAGGATTAAGACCTAGAGTTAGGGTTAGGGTTAACTTTTAAAGTCTCATGACTCGATAACAAAGCACGATATTTGAAATCTGTCTTCAGTTTCAGTTTGAAGAATGGTTAGGGTTAGGGTTAGGATTAAGACCTGCGGTTAGGGTTAGGGTTAACTTTTAAAGTCTCATGACTCGATAACAAAGCACGATATTTGAAATCTGTCTTCAGTTTCAGTTTGAAGAATGGTTAGGGTTAGGGTTAGGATTAAGACCTCCGGTTAGGGTTAGGGTTAACTTTTAAAGTCTCATGACTCGATAACAAAGCACGATATTTGAAATCTGTCTTCAGTTTCAGGTTGAAGAATGGTTAGGGTTAGGGTTAGGATAAACACCTACGGTTAGGGTTAGGGTTAACTTTTAAAGTCTCATGACTCGATAACAAAGCACGATATTTGAAATCTGTCTTCAGTTTCAGTTTGAAGAATGGTTAGGGTTAGGGTTAGGATTAAGACCTAGAGTTAGGGTTAGGGTTAACTTTTAAAGTCTCATGACTCGATAACAAAGCACGGTATTTGAAATCTGTCTTCAGTTTCAGTTTGAAGAATGGTTAGGGTTAGGGTTAGGATTAAGACCTACGGTTAGGGTTAGGGTTAACTTTTAAAGTCTCATGACTCGATAACAAAGCACGATATTTGAAATCTGTCTTCAGTTTCAGTTTGAAGAATTGTTAGGGTTAAGGTTAGGGTTAGGATTAAGACCTAGGGCTATGGTTACACGATGAGGTCGGTTAAGTCAGTTTGGGTTGTCTTTTGGTGAAAGGTTTCACTGACATAACATTGTGGCCTGCCGTAAATACATGGCCACCGGCTGTAATGCTTAGTTTGTTTGTATCTTCAGGCCAGTACCTACCTTCTGATACAAAAACTTTATCGCTTGGGTTGATTTAACCCGGAAAGCACCCTTTCACAGAAGAATGGTTAGGGTTAGGGTTAGGGTTAGGGTTAGGATTAAGACCTAGTGTTAGGGTTAGGGTTAACTTTTAAAGTCTCATGACTCGATAACAAAGCACGGTATTTGAAATCTGTCTTCAGTTTCAGTTTGAAGAATGGTTAGGGTTAGGGTTAGGATTAAGACCTACGGTTAGGGTTAGGGTTAACTTTTAAAGTCTCATGACTCGATAACAAAGCACGATATTTGAAATCTGTCTTCAGTTTCAGTTTGAAGAATGGTTAGGGTTAGGGTTAGGATTAAGACCTACGGTTAGGGTTAGGGTTAACTTTTAAAGTCTCATGACTCGATAACAAAGCACGATATTTGAAATCTGTCTTCAGTTTCAGTTTGAAGAATGGTTAGGGTTAGGGTTAGGATTAAGACCTAGAGTTAGGGTTAGGGTTAACTTTTAAAGTCTCATGACTCGATAACAAAGCACGATATTTGAAATCTGTCTTCAGTTTCAGGTTGAAGAATGGTTAGGGTTAGGGTTAGGATAAACACCTACGGTTAGGGTTAGGGTTAACTTTTAAAGTCTCATGACTCGATAACAAAGCACGATATTTGAAATCTGTCTTCAGTTTCAGTTTGAAGAATGGTTAGGGTTAGGGTTAGGATTAAGACCTAGAGTTAGGGTTAGGGTTAACTTTTAAAGTCTCATGACTCGATAACAAAGCACGATATTTGAAATCTGTCTTCAGTTTCAGTTTGAAGAATGGTTAGGGTTAGGGTTAGGATTAAGACCTACGGTTAGGGTTAGGGTTAACTTTTAAAGTCTAATGACTCGATAACAAAGCACGATATTTGAAATCTGTCTTCAGTTTCAGTTTGAAGAATGGTTAGGGTTAGGGTTAGGATTAAGACCTACGGTTAGGGTTAGGGTTAACTTTTAAAGTCTCCTAACTCGATAACAAAGCACGATACTTGAAATCTGTCTTCAGTTTCAAACTCCTGGCCAAAAGACCTTTTGAATGAGTCCAAGTTTGGCCCGTTTGAAGAATGGTTAGGGTTAAGGTTAGGGTTAGGATTAAGACCTAGGGCTATGGTTACACGATGAGGTCGGTTAAGTCAGTTTGGGTTGTCTTTTGGTGAAAGGTTTCACTGACATAACATTGTGGCCTGCCGTAAATACATGGCCACCGGCTGTAATGCTTAGTTTGTTTGTATCTTCAGGCCAGTACCTACCTTCTGATACAAAAACTTTATCGCTTGGGTTGATTTAACCCGGAAAGCACCCTTTCACAGAAGAATGGTTAGGGTTAGGGTTAGGGTTAGGATTAAGACCTAGTGTTAGGGTTAGGGTTAACTTTTAAAGTCTCATGACTCGATAACAAAGCACGGTATTTGAAATCTGTCTTCAGTTTCAGTTTGAAGAATGGTTAGGGTTAGGGTTAGGATTAAGACCTACGGTTAGGGTTAGGGTTAACTTTTAAAGTCTCATGACTCGATAACAAAGCACGATATTTGAAATCTGTCTTCAGTTTCAGTTTGAAGAATGGTTAGGGTTAGGGTTAGGATTAAGACCTACGGTTAGGGTTAGGGTTAACTTTTAAAGTCTCATGACTCGATAACAAAGCACGATATTTGAAATCTGTCTTCAGTTTCAGTTTGAAGAATGGTTAGGGTTAGGGTTAGGATTAAGACCTAGAGTTAGGGTTAGGGTTAACTTTTAAAGTCTCATGACTCGATAACAAAGCACGATATTTGAAATCTGTCTTCAGTTTCAGGTTGAAGAATGGTTAGGGTTAGGGTTAGGATAAACACCTACGGTTAGGGTTAGGGTTAACTTTTAAAGTCTCATGACTCGATAACAAAGCACGATATTTGAAATCTGTCTTCAGTTTCAGTTTGAAGAATGGTTAGGGTTGAGGTTAGGATTAAGACCTAGAGTTAGGGTTAGGGTTAACTTTTAAAGTCTCATGACTCGATAACAAAGCACGATATTTGAAATCTGTCTTCAGTTTCAGTTTGAAGAATGGTTAGGGTTAGGGTTAGGATTAAGACCTACGGTTAGGGTTAGGGTTAACTTTTAAAGTCTAATGACTCGATAACAAAGCACGATATTTGAAATCTGTCTTCAGTTTCAGTTTGAAGAATGGTTAGGGTTAGGGTTAGGATTAAGACCTACGGTTAGGGTTAGGGTTAACTTTTAAAGTCTCATGACTCGATAACAAAGCACGATATTTGAAATCTGTCTTCAGTTTCAGTTTGAAGAATGGTTAGGGTTAGGGTTAGGATTAAGACCTAGAGTTAGGGTTAGGGTTAACTTTTAAAGTCTCATGACTCGATAACAAAGCACGGTATTTGAAATCTGTCTTCAGTTTCAGTTTGAAGAATGGTTAGGGTTAGGGTTAGGATTAAGACCTACGGTTAGGGTTAGGGTTAACTTTTAAAGTCTCATGACTCGATAACAAAGCACGATATTTGAAATCCGTCTTCAGTTTCAGTTTGAAGAATGGTTAGGGTTAGGGTTAGGATTAAGACCTACGGTTAGGGTTAGGGTTAACTTTTAAAGTCTCATGACTCGATAACAAAGCACGATATTTGAAATCTGTCTTCAGTTTCAGTTTGAAGAATGGTTAGGGTTAGGGTTAGGATTAAGACCTGCGGTTAGGGTTAGGGTTAACTTTTAAAGTCTCATGACTCGATAACAAAGCACGATATTTGAAATCTGTCTTCAGTTTCAGTTTGAAGAATGGTTAGGGTTAGGGTTAGGATTAAGAACTCCGGTTAGGGTAAGGGTTAACTTTTAAAGTCTCATGACTCGATAACAAAGCACGATATTTGAAATCTGTCTTCAGTTTCAGGTTGAAGAATGGTTAGGGTTAGGGTTAGGATAAACACCTACGGTTAGGGTTAGGGTTAACTTTTAAAGTCTCATGACTCGATAACAAAGCACGATATTTGAAATCTGTCTTCAGTTTCAGTTTGAAGAATGGTTAGGGTTAGGGTTAGGATTAAGACCTAGAGTTAGGGTTAGGGTTAACTTTTAAAGTCTCATGACTCGATAACAAAGCACGATATTTGAAATCTGTCTTCAGTTTCAGTTTGAAGAATGGTTAGGGTTAGGGTTAGGATTAAGACCTACGGTTAGGGTTAGGGTTAACTTTTAAAGTCTAATGACTCGATAACAAAGCACGATATTTGAAATCTGTCTTCAGTTTCAGTTTGAAGAATGGTTAGGGTTAGGGTTAGGATTAAGACCTACGGTTAGGGTTAGGGTTAACTTTTAAAGTCTCATGACTCGATAACAAAGCACGATATTTGAAATCTGTCTTCAGTTTCAGTTTGAAGAATGGTTAGGGTTAGGGTTAGGATTAAGACCTAGAGTTAGGGTTAGGGTTAACTTTTAAAGTCTCATGACTCGATAACAAAGCACGATATTTGAAATCTGTCTTCAGTTTCAGTTTGAAGAATGGTTAGGGTTAGGGTTAGGATAAACACCTACGGTTAGGGTTAGGGTTAACTTTTAAAGTCTCATGACTCGATAACAAAGCACGATATTTGAAATCTGTCTTCAGTTTCAGTTTGAAGAATGGTTAGGGTTAGGGTTAGGATTACCACCTACAGTTAGGGTTAGGGTTAACTTTTAAAGTCTCATGACTCGATAACAAAGCACGATATTTGAAATCTGTCTTCAGTTTCAGTTTGAAGAATGGTTAGGGTTAGGGTTAGGATTAAGACCTCCGGTTAGGGTTAGGGTTAACTTTTAAAGTCTCATGACTCGATAACAAAGCACGATATTTGAAATCTGTCTTCAGTTTCAGTTTGAAGAATGGTTAGGGTTAGGGTTAGGATTAAGACCTACGGTTAGGGTTAGGGTTAACTTTTAAAGTCTCATGACTCGATAACAAAGCACGATATTTGAAATCTGTCTTCAGTTTCAGTTTGAAGAATGGTTAGGGTTAGGGTTAGGATTAAGACCTACGGTTAGGGTTAGGGTTAACTTTTAAAGTCTCATGACTCGATAACAAAGCACGATATTTGAAATCTGTCTTCAGTTTCAGTTTGAAGAATGGTTAGGGTTAGGGTTAGGATTAAGACCTAGAGTTAGGGTTAGGGTTAACTTTTAAAGTCTCATGACTCGATAACAAAGCACGATATTTGAAATCTGTCTTCAGTTTCAGTTTGAAGAATGGTTAGGGTTAGGGTTAGGATAAACACCTACGGTTAGGGTTAGGGTTAACTTTTAAAGTCTCATGACTCGATAACAAAGCACGATATTTGAAATCTGTCTTCAGTTTCAGTTTGAAGAATGGTTAGGGTTAGGGTTAGGATTACCACCTACAGTTAGGGTTAGGGTTAACTTTTAAAGTCTCATGACTCGATAACAAAGCACGATATTTGAAATCTGTCTTCAGTTTCAGTTTGAAGAATGGTTAGGGTTAGGGTTAGGATTAAGACCTCCGGTTAGGGTTAGGGTTAACTTTTAAAGTCTCATGACTCGATAACAAAGCACGATATTTGAAATCTGTCTTCAGTTTCAGTTTGAAGAATGGTTAGGGTTAGGGTTAGGATTAAGACCTGCGGTTAGGGTTAGGGTTAACTTTTAAAGTCTCATGACTCGATAACAAAGCACGATATTTGAAATCTGTCTTCAGTTTCAGTTTGAAGAATGGTTAGGGTTAGGGTTAGGATTAAGACCTCCGGTTAGGGTTAGGGTTAACTTTTAAAGTCTCATGACTCGATAACAAAGCACGATATTTGAAATCTGTCTTCAGTTTCAGTTTAAAGAATGGTTAGGGTTAGGGCTAGGATTAAGACCTGCGGTTAGGGTTAGGGTTAACTTTTAAAGTCTCATGACTCGATAACAAAGCACGATATTTGAAATCTGTCTTCAGTTTCAGTTTGAAGAATGGTTAGGGTTAGGGTTAGGATAAACACCTACGGTTAGGGTTAGGGTTAACTTTTAAAGTCTCATGACTCGATAACAAAGCACGATATTTGAAATCTGTCTTCAGTTTCAGTTTGAAGAATGGTTAGGGTTAGGGTTAGGATTAAGACCTGCGGTTAGGGTTAGGGTTAACTTTCAAAGTCTCATGACTCGATAACAAAGCACGATATTTGAAATCTGTCTTCAGTTTCAGTTTGAAGAATGGTTAGGGTTAGGGTTAGGGTTAGGGTTACACGATGAGGTCGGTTAAGTCAGTTTGGGTTGTCTTTTGGTGAAAGGTTTCACTGACATAACATTGTGGCCTGCCGTAAATACATGGCCACCGGCTGTAATGCTTAGTTTGTTTGTATCTTCAGGCCAGTACCTACCTTCTGATATAAAAACTTTATCGCTTGGGTTGATTTAACCCGGAAAGCACCCTTTCACAGAAGAATGGTTAGGGTTAGGGTTAGGGTTAGGAATAAGACCTAGGGTTAGGGTTAGGGTTAACTTTTAAAGTCTCCTAACTCGATAACAAAGCACGATACTTGAAATCTGTCTTCAGTTTCAAACTCCTGGCCAAAAGACCTTTTGAATGAGTCCAAGTTTGGCCCGTTTGAAGAATGGTTAGGGTTAAGGTTAGGGTTAGGATTAAGACCTAGGGCTATGGTTACACGATGAGGTCGGTTAAGTCAGTTTGGGTTGTCTTTTGGTGAAAGGTTTCACTGACATAACATTGTGGCCTGCCGTAAATACATGGCCACCGGCTGTAATGCTTAGTTTGTTTGTATCTTCAGGCCAGTACCTACCTTCTGATACAAAAACTTTATCGCTTGGGTTGATTTAACCCGGAAAGCACCCTTTCACAGAAGAATGGTTAGGGTTAGGGTTAGGGTTAGGAATAAGACCTAGGGTTAGGGTTAGGGTTAACTTTTAAAGTCTCCTAACTCGATAACAAAGCACGATACTTGAAATCTGTCTTCAGTTTCAAACTCCTGGCCAAAAGACCTTTTGAATGAGTCCAAGTTTGGCCCGTTTGAAGAATGGTTAGGGTTAAGGTTAGGGTTAGGATTAAGACCTAGGGCTATGGTTACACGATGAGGTCGGTTAAGTCAGTTTGGGTTGTCTTTTGGTGAAAGGTTTCACTGACATAGCATTGTGGCCTGCCGTAAATACATGGCCACCGGCTGTAATGCTTAGTTTGTTTGTATCTTCAGGCCAGTACCTACCTTCTGATACAAAAACTTTATCGCTTGGGTTGATTTAACCCGGAAAGCACCCTTTCACAGAAGAATGGTTAGGGTTAGGGTTAGGGTTAGGAATAAGACCTAGGGTTAGGGTTAGGGTTAACTTTTAAAGTCTCCTAACTCGATAACAAAGCACGATACTTGAAATCTGTCTTCAGTTTCAAACTCCTGGCCAAAAGACCTTTTGAATGAGTCCAAGTTTGGCCCGTTTGAAGAATGGTTAGGGTTAAGGTTAGGGTTAGGATTAAGACCTAGGGCGATGGTTACACGATGAGGTCGGTTAAGTCAGTTTGGGTTGTCTTTTGGTGAAAGGTTTCACTGACATAACATTGTGGCCTGCCGTAAATACATGGCCACCGGCTGTAATGCTTAGTTTGTTTGTATCTTCAGGCCAGTACCTACCTTCTGATACAAAAACTTTATCGCTTGGGTTGATTTAACCCGGAAAGCACCCTTTCACAGAAGAATGGTTAGGGTTAGGGTTAGGGTTAGGAATAAGACCTAGGGTTAGGGTTAGGGTTAACTTTTAAAGTCTCCTAACTCGATAACAAAGCACGATACTTGAAATCTGTCTTCAGTTTCAAACTCCTGGCCAAAAGACCTTTTGAATGAGTCCAAGTTTGGCCCGTTTGAAGAATGGTTAGGGTTAAGGTTAGGGTTAGGATTAAGACCTAGGGCTATGGTTACACGATGAGGTCGGTTAAGTCAGTTTGGGTTGTCTTTTGGTGAAAGGTTTCACTGACATAACATTGTGGCCTGCCGTAAATACATGGCCACCGGCTGTAATGCTTAGTTTGTTTGTATCTTCAGGCCAGTACCTACCTTCTGATACAAAAACTTTATGGCTTGGGTTGATTTAACCCGGAAAGCACCCTTTCACAGAAGAATGGTTAGGGTTAGGGTTAGGGTTAGGAATAAGACCTAGGGTTAGGGTTAGGGTTAACTTTTAAAGTCTCATAACTCGATAACAAAGCACGATACTTGAAATCTGTCTTCAGTTTCAAACTCCTGGCCAAAAGACCTTTTGAATGAGTCCAAGTTTGGCCCGTTTGAAGAATGGTTAGGGTTAAGGTTAGGGTTAGGATTAAGACCTAGGGCTATGGTTACACGATGAGGTCGGTTAAGTCAGTTTGGGTTGTCTTTTGGTGAAAGGTTTCACTGACATAACATTGTGGCCTGCCGTAAATACATGGCCACCGGCTGTAATGCTTAGTTTGTTTGTATCTTCAGGCCAGTACCTACCTTCTGATACAAAAACTTTATCGCTTGGGTTGATTTAACCCGGAAAGCACCCTTTCACAGAAGAATGGTTAGGGTTAGGGTTAGGGTTAGGAATAAGACCTAGGGTTAGGGTTAGGGTTAACTTTTAAAGTCTCCTAACTCGATAACAAAGCACGATACTTGAAATCTGTCTGCAGTTTCAAACTCCTGGCCAAAAGACCTTTTGAATGAGTCCAAGTTTGGCCCGTTTGAAGAATGGTTAGGGTTAAGGTTAGGGTTAGGATTAAGACCTAGGGCTATGGTTACACGATGAGGTCGGTTAAGTCAGTTTGGGTTGTCTTTTGGTGAAAGGTTTCACTGACATAACATTGTGGCCTGCCGTAAATACATGGCCACCGGCTGTAATGCTTAGTTTGTTTGTATCTTCAGGCCAGTACCTACCTTCTGATACAAAAACTTTATCGCTTGGGTTGATTTAACCCGGAAAGCACCCTTTCACAGAAGAATGGTTAGGGTTAGGGTTAGGGTTAGGAATAAGACCTAGGGTTAGGGTTAGGGTTAACTTTTAAAGTCTCCTAACTCGATAACAAAGCACGATACTTGAAATCTGTCTTCAGTTTCAAACTCCTGGCCAAAAGACCTTTTGAATGAGTCCAAGTTTGGCCCGTTTGAAGAATGGTTAGGGTTAAGGTTAGGGTTAGGATTAAGACCTAGGGCTATGGTTACACGATGAGGTCGGTTAAGTCAGTTTGGGTTGTCTTTTGGTGAAAGGTTTCACTGACATAACATTGTGGCCTGCCGTAAATACATGGCCACCGGCTGTAATGCTTAGTTTGTTTGTATCTTCAGGCCAGTACCTACCTTCTGATACAAAAACTTTATCGCTTGGGTTGATTTAACCCGGAAAGCACCCTTTCACAGAAGAATGGTTAGGGTTAGGGTTAGGGTTAGGATTAAGACCTAGTGTTAGGGTTAGGGTTAACTTTTAAAGTCTCATGACTCGATAACAAAGCACGGTATTTGAAATCTGTCTTCAGTTTCAGTTTGAAGAATGGTTAGGGTTAGGGTTAGGATTAAGACCTCCGGTTAGGGTTAGGGTTAACTTTTAAAGTCTCATGACTCGATAACAAAGCACGATATTTGAAATCTGTCTTCAGTTTCAGTTTGAAGAATGGTTAGGGTTAGGGTTAGGATTAAGACCTACGGTTAGGGTTAGGGTTAACTTTTAAAGTCTCATGACTCGATAACAAAGCACGATATTTGAAATCTGTCTTCAGTTTCAGTTTGAAGAATGGTTAGGGTTAGGGTTAGGATTAAGACCTAGAGTTAGGGTTAGGGTTAACTTTTAAAGTCTCATGACTCGATAACAAAGCACGATATTTGAAATCTGTCTTCAGTTTCAGGTTGAAGAATGGTTAGGGTTAGGATAAACACCTACGGTTAGGGTTAGGGTTAACTTTTAAAGTCTCATGACTCGATAACAAAGCACGATATTTGAAATCTGTCTTCAGTTTCAGTTTGAAGAATGGTTAGGGTTAGGGTTAGGATTAAGACCTAGAGTTAGGGTTAGGGTTAACTTTTAAAGTCTCATGACTCGATAACAAAGCACGATATTTGAAATCTGTCTTCAGTTTCAGTTTGAAGAATGGTTAGGGTTAGGGTTAGGATTAAGACCTACGGTTAGGGTTAGGGTTAACTTTTAAAGTCTAATGACTCGATAACAAAGCACGATATTTGAAATCTGTCTTCAGTTTCAGTTTGAAGAATGGTTAGGGTTAGGGTTAGGATTAAGACCTACGGTTAGGGTTAGGGTTAACTTTTAAAGTCTCATGACTCGATAACAAAGCACGATATTTGAAATCTGTCTTCAGTTTCAGTTTGAAGAATGGTTAGGGTTAGGGTTAGGATTAAGACCTAGAGTTAGGGTTAGGGTTAACTTTTAAAGTCTCATGACTCGATAACAAAGCACGATATTTGAAATCTGTCTTCAGTTTCAGGTTGAAGAATGGTTAGGGTTAGGATAAACACCTACGGTTAGGGTTAGGGTTAACTTTTAAAGTCTCATGACTCGATAACAAAGCACGATATTTGAAATCTGTCTTCAGTTTCAGTTTGAAGAATGGTTAGGGTTAGGGTTAGGATTACCACCTACAGTTAGGGTTAGGGTTAGGGTTAGGGTTAGGGTTACACGATGAGGTCGGTTAAGTCAGTTTGGGTTGTCTTTTGGTGAAAGGTTTCACTGACATAACATTGTGGCCTGCCGTAAATACATGGCCACCGGCTGTAATGCTTAGTTTGTTTGTATCTTCAGGCCAGTACCTACCTTCTGATACAAAAACTTTATCGCTTGGGTTGATTTAACCCGGAAAGCACCCTTTCACAGAAGAATGGTTTGGGTTAGGGTTAGGGTTAGGAATAAGACCTAGGGTTAGGGTTAGGGTTAACTTTTAAAGTCTCCTAACTCGATAACAAAGCACGATACTTGAAATCTGTCTTCAGTTTCAAACTCCTGGCCAAAAGACCTTTTGAATGAGTCCAAGTTTGGCCCGTTTGAAGAATGGTTAGGGTTAAGGTTAGGGTTAGGATTAAGACCTAGGGCTATGGTTACACGATGAGGTCGGTTAAGTCAGTTTGGGTTGTCTTTTGGTGAAAGGTTTCACTGACATAACATTGTGGCCTGCCGTAAATACATGGCCACCGGCTGTAATGCTTAGTTTGTTTGTATCTTCAGGCCAGTACCTACCTTCTGATACAAAAACTTTATCGCTTGGGTTGATTTAACCCGGAAAGCACCCTTTCACAGAAGAATGGTTAGGGTTAGGGTTAGGGTTAGGAATAAGACCTAGGGTTAGGGTTAGGGTTAACTTTTAAAGTCTCCTAACTCGATAACAAAGCACGATACTTGAAATCTGTCTTCAGTTTCAAACTCCTGGCCAAAAGACCTTTTGAATGAGTCCAAGTTTGGCCCGTTTGAAGAATGGTTAGGGTTAAGGTTAGGGTTAGGATTAAGACCTAGGGCTATGGTTACACGATGAGGTCGGTTAAGTCAGTTTGGGTTGTCTTTTGGTGAAAGGTTTCACTGACATAACATTGTGGCCTGCCGTAAATACATGGCCACCGGCTGTAATGCTTAGTTTGTTTGTATCTTCAGGCCAGTACCTACCTTCTGATACAAAAACTTTATCGCTTGGGTTGATTTAACCCGGAAAGCACCCTTTCACAGAAGAATGGTTAGGGTTAGGGTTAGGGTTAGGATTAAGACCTAGTGTTAGGGTTAGGGTTAACTTTTAAAGTCTCATGACTCGATAACAAAGCACGGTATTTGAAATCTGTCTTCAGTTTCAGTTTGAAGAATGGTTAGGGTTAGGGTTAGGATTAAGACCTACGGTTAGGGTTAGGGTTAACTTTTAAAGTCTCATGACTCGATAACAAAGCACGATATTTGAAATCTGTCTTCAGTTTCAGTTTGAAGAATGGTTAGGGTTAGGGTTAGGATTAAGACCTAGAGTTAGGGTTAGGGTTAACTTTTAAAGTCTCATGACTCGATAACAAAGCACGATATTTGAAATCTGTCTTCAGTTTCAGGTTGAAGAATGGTTAGGGTTAGGGTTAGGATAAACACCTACGGTTAGGGTTAGGGTTAACTTTTAAAGTCTCATGACTCGATAACAAAGCACGATATTTGAAATCTGTCTTCAGTTTCAGTTTGAAGAATGGTTAGGGTTAGGGTTAGGATTAAGACCTAGAGTTAGGGTTAGGGTTAACTTTTAAAGTCTCATGACTCGATAACAAAGCACGATATTTGAAATCTGTCTTCAGTTTCAGTTTGAAGAATGGTTAGGGTTAGGGTTAGGATTAAGACCTACGGTTAGGGTTAGGGTTAACTTTTAAAGTCTAATGACTCGATAACAAAGCACGATATTTGAAATCTGTCTTCAGTTTCAGTTTGAAGAATGGTTAGGGTTAGGGTTAGGATTAAGACCTACGGTTAGGGTTAGGGTTAACTTTTAAAGTCTCATGACTCGATAACAAAGCACGATATTTGAAATCTGTCTTCAGTTTCAGTTTGAAGAATGGTTAGGGTTAGGGTTAGGATTAAGACCTAGAGTTAGGGTTAGGGTTAACTTTTAAAGTCTCATGACTCGATAACAAAGCACGATATTTGAAATCTGTCTTCAGTTTCAGTTTGAAGAATGGTTAGGGTTAGGGTTAGGATAAACACCTACGGTTAGGGTTAGGGTTAACTTTTAAAGTCTCATGACTCGATAACAAAGCACGATATTTGAAATCTGTCTTCAGTTTCAGTTTGAAGAATGGTTAGGGTTAGGGTTAGGATTACCACCTACAGTTAGGGTTAGGGTTAGGGTTAGGGTTAGGGTTAGGGTTACACGATGAGGTCGGTTAAGTCAGTTTGGGTTGTCTTTTGGTGAAAGGTTTCACTGACATAACATTGTGGCCTGCCGTAAATACATGGCCACCGGCTGTAATGCTTAGTTTGTTTGTATCTTCAGGCCAGTACCTACCTTCTGATACAAAAACTTTATCGCTTGGGTTGATTTAACCCGGAAAGCACCCTTTCACAGAAGAATGGTTAGGGTTAGGGTTAGGGTTAGGAATAAGACCTAGGGTTAGGGTTAGGGTTAACTTTTAAAGTCTCATAACTCGATAACAAAGCACGATACTTGAAATCTGTCTTCAGTTTCAAACTCCTGGCCAAAAGACCTTTTGAATGAGTCCAAGTTTGGCCCGTTTGAAGAATGGTTAGGGTTAAGGTTAGGGTTAGGATTAAGACCTAGGGCTATGGTTACACGATGAGGTCGGTTAAGTCAGTTTGGGAGTCTTTTGGTGAAAGGTTTCACTGACATAACATTGTGGCCTGCCGTAAATACATGGCCACCGGCTGTAATGCTTAGTTTGTTTGTATCTTCAGGCCAGTACCTACCTTCTGATACAAAAACTTTATCGCTTGGGTTGATTTAACCCGGAAAGCACCCTTTCACAGAAGAATGGTTAGGGTTAGGGTTAGGGTTAGGAATAAGACCTAGGGTTAGGGTTAGGGTTAACTTTTAATGTCTCCTAACTCGATAACAAAGCACGATACTTGAAATCTGTCTGCAGTTTCAAACTCCTGGCCAAAAGACCTTTTGAATGAGTCCAAGTTTGGCCCGTTTGAAGAATGGTTAGGGTTAAGGTTAGGGTTAGGATTAAGACCTAGGGCTATGGTTACACGATGAGGTCGGTTAAGTCAGTTTGGGTTGTCTTTTGGTGAAAGGTTTAACTGACATAACATTGTGGCCTGCCGTAAAATACATGGCCACCGGCTGTAATGCACAGGTCTCCGCCTCACTGGCTGTATCACCACCTGTTTGCTTTACACAGGTATCCGCCTCACTGGCTGTACCACCACCTGTTTACTTTACACAGGTATCCGCCTCACTGGCTGTATCACCACCTGTTTACTTTACACAGGTATCCGCCTCACTGGCTGTATCACCACCTGTTTACTTTACACAGGTCTCCGCCTCACTGGCTGTATCACCACCTGTTTACTTTACACAGGTCTCCGCCTCACTGGCTGTATCACCACCTGTTTACTTTACACAGGTCTCCGCCTCACTGGCTGTATCACCACCTGTTTACTTTACACAGGTATCCGCCTCACTGGCTGTATCACCACCTGTTTGCTTTACACAGGTATCCGCCTCACTGGCTGTATCACCACCTGTTTACTTTACACAGGTATCCGCCTCACTGGCTGTACCACCACCTGTTTACTTTACACAGGTCTCCGCCTCACTGGCTGTATCACCACCTGTTTACTTTACACAGGTCTCCGCCTCACTGGCTGTATCACCACCTGTTTACTTTACACAGGTCTCCGCCTCACTGGCTGTATCACCACCTGTTTACTTTACACAGGTATCCGCCTCACTGGCTGTACCACCACCTGTTTACTTTACACAGGTCTCCGCCTCACTGGCTGTATCACCACCTGTTTACTTTACACAGGTCTCCGCCTCACTGGCTGTACCACCACCGGTTTACTTTACACAGGTCTCCGCCTCACTGGCTGTACCACCACCTGTTTACTTTACACAGGTATCCGCCACACTGGCTGTATCACCACCTGTTTACTTTACACAGGTATCCGCCTCACTGGCTGTATCACCACCTGTTTACTTTACACATGTCTCCGCCTCACTGGCTGTACCACCACCGGTTTACTTTACACAGGTCTCCGCCTCACTGGCTGTACCACCACCTGTTTACTTTACACAGGTATCCGCCTCACTGGCTGTATCACCACCTGTTTACTTTACACAGGTCTCCGCCTCACTGGCTGTATCACCACCTGTTTACTTTACACAGGTCTCCGCCTCACTGGCTGTATCACCACCTGTTTGCTTTACACAGGTCTCCGCCTCACTGGCTGTATCACCACCTGTTTACTTTACACAGGTATCCGCCTCACTGGCTGTATCACCACCTGTTTACTTTACACAGGTCTCCGCCTCACTGGCTGTACCACCACCTGTTTACTTTACACAGGTCTCCGCCTCACTGGCTGTACCACCACCTGTTTGCTTTACACAGGTCTCCGCCTCACTGGCTGTATCACCACCTGTTTACTTTACACAGGTATCCGCCTCACTGGCTGTACCACCACCTGTTTACTTTACACAGGTCTCCGCCTCACTGGCTGTACCACCACCGGTTTACTTTACACAGGTCTCCGCCTCACTGGCTGTATCACCACCTGTTTACTTTACACAGGTCTCCGCCTCACTGGCTGTATCACCACCTGTTTACTTTACACAGGTCTCCGCCACACTGGCTGTATCACCACCTGTTTACTTTACACAGGTCTCCGCCTCACTGGCTGTACCACCACCGGTTTACTTTACACAGGTCTCCGCCTCACTGGCTGTATCACCACCTGTTTACTTTACACAGGTATCCGCCTCACTGGCTGTATCACCACCTGTTTGCTTTACACAGGTCTCCGCCTCACTGGCTGTATCACCACCTGTTTACTTTACACAGGTCTCCGCCTCACTGGCTGTATCACCACCTGTTTGCTTTACACAGGTCTCCGCCTCACTGGCTGTATCACCACCTGTTTACTTTACACAGGTATCCGCCTCACTGGCTGTATCACCACCTGTTTGCTTTACACAGGTCTCCGCCTCACTGGCTGTATCACCACCTGTTTACTTTACACAGGTCTCCGCCTCACTGGCTGTATCACCACCTGTTTGCTTTACACAGGTATCCGCCTCACTGGCTGTATCACCACCTGTTTACTTTACACAGGTATCCGCCTCACTGGCTGTATCACCACCTGTTTACTTTACACAGGTCTCCGCCTCACTGGCTGTATCACCACCTGTTTACTTTACACAGGTATCCGCCTCACTGGCTGTATCACCACCTGTTTACTTTACACAGGTATCCGCCACACTGGCTGTACCACCACCGGTTTACTTTACACAGGTCTCCGCCTCACTGGCTGTACCACCACCTGTTTACTTTACACAGGTATCCGCCTCACTGGCTGTACCACCACCTGTTTACTTTACACAGGTCTCCGCCTCACTGGCTGTACCACCACCTGTTTGCTTTACACAGGTCTCCGCCTCACTGGCTGTATCACCACCTGTTTACTTTACACAGGTCTCCGCCTCACTGGCTGTATCACCACCTGTTTACTTTACACAGGTATCCGCCTCACTGGCTGTACCACCACCTGTTTACTTTACACAGGTATCCGCCACACTGGCTGTATCACCACCTGTTTACTTTACACAGGTCTCCGCCTCACTGGCTGTACCACCACCTGTTTACTTTACACAGGTATCCGCCTCACTGGCTGTACCACCACCGGTTTACTTTACACAGGTATCCGCCTCACTGGCTGTACCACCACCTGTTTACTTTACACAGGTCTCCGCCTCACTGGCTGTACCACCACCTGTTTACACTACACAGGTCTCCGCCTCACTGGCTGTACCACCACCGGTTTACAATACACAGATTTCCACCACGCAGGTTTCCGCCACACAGGCTACACCACACAGGTATCCACCACACTGGCTATACCACCACACAGGTTTACAGTACACAGATTTACACCACACAGGTTTAACGTTACACCACACCGGGTTACACTACACAGAATCTACCGTTTCTCGGGAGCTCTCGTGTTTGCTGCCGCTTACCTCCGCTTACCTCCGCGCCTGCGCACTAAATGTCTCTCTTTCTGTTTGTAATACATCAAAACTGTTTCTTAATGTCAGTGCACTATATTTGTAGCTTATACTTGGATCTGCAAGGGAGGACCAGTCATAGCGAGGGCATTTGGTTGCTGGCTTCTCGTTTCAACGTAGGCTTAGGCATATTTCAGCTGACACTATTCTGTGGTCTGAGATACTGAATGTGTTGTAGGCTTCACAATTCTCTACACTGTTTACCCACTTTCTGTTTACAAGGATGTAGTCCAACTGCGCTCTAGTGCCATTTGGATACGAAAATGTCCACAGCTTTCCTTTACGTTTCTGGAATATCGTGTTTAGACATACTAGTCTGTTATTTGGTCCTTACCAATTTGTGCATTCATGTCACCACTTATTACATCTGACTAGACATTCCCAAATCAGACATAGGCAAGGAATATCACGACAAATGGAATTTTGGAAATAACACAACTCTTTATTTCAAACCGAACAACTGGAACTCTGGAACAACTGGAGTTTTTCAGCTAACAGATTCAAGGAATAAAACACGCTATATAATGTATTTGCTTCTACTGTGTAGTTCTGATCTACTGTGAATGTTACAACGTTCCTTATATTTCCCTATCTACCGGTACTTCATTTCAAACCGAACAACTGGAACTCTGGAACAACTGGAGTTTTTCAGCTGACAGATTCAAGGAATTAAACACGCTATATAATGTATTTGCTTCTACTGTGTAGTTCTGATCTACTGTGAATGTTACAACGTTCCTTATATTTCCCTATCTACCGGTACTTCATTTCAAACCGAACAACTGGAACTCTGGAACAACTGGAGTTTTCAGCTAACAGATTCAAGGAATAAAACACGCTATATAATGTATTTGCTTCTACTGTGTAGTTCTGATCTACTGTGAATGTTACAACGTTCCTTATATTTCCCTATCTACCGGTACTTCATTTCAAACCGAACGACTGGAGACCGTGAAACAATGAACATAAAGTAACGTTGCAAGAAACAATCAGTCTATATTCAGTGGCAAGTCTTGGCGTGCCGGTGGAGACTGCCACCGTGTCTGAACTGCTTGCCGCACTTCTCACATCTGTAGGGCTTCTCTCCGGTGTGTAGTCTCATGTGCACCTCCAATGCTCCTAAGGTTGCAAACCTCCTGCCGCACTCCTCACATGTGTAAGGTTTCTCCCCAGTGTGAGTACGAAAGTGCCGCGAAAGGTTGCCTTTAACTGCGAAGGCTCGGTCACATTCCTGGCACACGTAAGGTTTTTCCCCCGTGTGAGTCCGCATGTGCTTTGTTATTGCACTGAGGTCTCTAAAGTGCGACCCGCACGCATCGCAATGGTAGGGTTTCTCGCCGCTGTGCGTCCTCTTGTGATAGATGTAGGAAGACGCCGTGCTGAACTGCTTGCCGCAATCCTTGCAGCGGTACGGGGTCTCACCCGTGTGGTTTCGTATGTGGACCCTCAGGTTGTACATCCTTGGAGTGGAGAATCCACAATGCTCGCAAACGAACATTGTTGACCTGGAATAGATTCAGAAGTTTGTTATTGAAAGCGATCAGGTAGGCATTACTACATAGCACAAAGTTTTTTCACAACATGGTACACGTTATTTCACAGAAAAAAGTTTTCCGGTCAAGGCTAGAATATAGCACACTTCAAGCCTTATTATCTTGCAATAAGGAGCTAATTTGCATAATTAGTAAGGAAAGTTTGTTAACCAACTGCCTTTCCTATTTCCTATGCCTTGCATAAACGTACATGTAGGTCAAATAAATAAACTTTTCTCCAAGCAGAGGTGTGGGTCCTGCTGGTTTTTGACGCGTTCAGTTTAAGCATTGTTGTTCAACACGGTTGGCGACATAACGAAATAGGGACAAAATAGAAAGCCTGACTAGAAACACCTAAAAACGTGCCAGATTTATTCTATTCATATGTATTGACTGTACTATTTCATAATCACTTTCAACTTTCAACACTGCCATATCGAACCTTTGTGGCCCATATAATATCAACCTACTCATATTTTTCATGACCAGTTATAACATATATCAGCACACTCTGCACATATACTAGTCCTGTACCACCAAATGATTTTTAACCCTATCTTAACTGGACTCATTCGCCCAATCATAACGTCCAAATGGTATGGTGCATGATCAAATTTGCAGGGGGTGATAGGCACGTAAATATAAATCACTTTCCATAATAAGCCTTGATTATTTGGCGAAGATAATGTGTTTGTGGAACTCTAGTTTACATTTACCAAACTTCATCACCAACGTAATAAGTTAGGCACACTATCTGGCGTAGCACTAAATAGCGATAAAGTAGACATTGAAAGTACTTACCAGATCAGACGAGCAGATGACGAGATGAAAAAAAACTTGGCTATTTGAAGACGGCTAGAAAACGTTCCGAATCGTTTGAAATCGAATCAGGTACTGTCGACTACGAACTCCAACGACCATTTTATGTAGAGGCGGGCCCTTTGTTTATCCGTGAAAGTGGAATTAGCTATATCAACAATGCTATTGTTACATAATCAAACAGTTGTCTGACAAATCATGATGACCAGTGATTATGTAATTAGTCCCAGCGCGTGCAGATCTCATTGCGCTAATTGAATATTACAACTTCTTTTGTATCAACTGATCAACAGCAAACGCCGCCCTCAAGCGCATCTCTGTGCACTGACCAATCGCAACGTCAGATTTCGGCCAGGGAACCAATCAGACGTCCGGGCGCCCACCAATTGTAATTTGCGGGCATCTGATTAGCGGGTCTCATAAATTCACTCTCCACCGCTCGACGACTACTTTTAATGTCTTGCACTTGAGCGTAGACGAAGTTCATCCGTTCGTTCGACATGCACGTACCAAGCAGACCGCCCGTAAGTCCACCGGTGGCAAAGCCCCAAGGAAGCAGCTGGCAACCAAGGCCGCGCGCAAGAGCGCCCCTGCTAATGGCGGCGTCAAGAAGCCTCACCGCTACAGGCCCGGCACCGTCGCCCTGAGGGAGATCCGCCGCTACCAGAAGTCCACCGAGCTGCTCACCCGCAAGCTGCCCTTCCAGCGCCTGGTGCGAGAAATCGCCCAAGACTTCAAGACGGACCTGCGCTTCCAGAGCTCGGCGGTCATGGCCCTGCAGGAAGCCGGCGAGGCCTACCTGGTCGGTGTCTTCGAGGACACCAACCTGTGCGCGATCCACGCCAAGCGCGTCACCATCATGCCCAAGGACATCAACAACCCCGGCCCTTTTCAGGGCCACCCACATATCCCAGAAAGATCTATATCCTTCCACCTTTCTTTAAACAGACGCAGTTGTTGCGCCTGAAATACAATTACACACCACTCGCACATCACCCCCCCCCCCCCACACACACACACAACTTATACCTGTACACGCAAATCAATTCAGCCGACAGTGTAATGACTTTATCAACGTTAGAGAATGTTATGTGAACGCGTGCATCCGGTCGCGAACACATAACCTGTACACACGTATAATATACATATAGGTCAGCTAGCATTAAACGACACCGTATTGCGGTCATTTCTTGTACTTGTATGATCGGTCTTGCTCACGCATTGCGATAATTGTCTGTCAGCTATCTTGGACTGGGATATGTCGTATTTGGGTATTTTCATTCGTATATCTGCATTGTGCAGTCACTTGATTCAGTGTGAAGAGAACACAGTTCTTTCGAGAGGATGTGGGTGGCCCTGAAAAGGGCCGGGGTTCAGTTTCTTTAATTACTGAACCTTGCTGGTCTTCTTGGGCAGAAGCACGGCGTGGATGTTGGGCAGAACGCCGCCCTGTGCGATGGTCACGCCGCCAAGAAGCTTGTTCAACTCCTCGTCGTTGCGGACGACCAGTTGAAGGTGACGGGGGATGATTCTGGTCTTCTTGTTGTCGCGGGCAGCGTTACCGGCCAGCTCCAGGACCTCGGCCGTCAGGTACTCCAGCACGGCCGCCAGGTACACCGGTGCGCCGGCACCCACGCGCCGCGCGTGGGTTTCCCTTGCACCCGACCGACCGGGAACTGGAGACCCGCCCGGGAGGAACGGCTCTTTGCCTTTGCGCGTGCCTTGCCACCTTCGCCACGTCCAGACATCTTGTAGTAGTCGATTGATTTACGTCAAACGGCAGAAAGAATGAGGGAATGAAGAGGCATTATCTCCTGTCCAAACAATTTATACCCCGCCGATGGATTCACGGCTTCAGCCAGCGAACCAATAGAGAGAGCTCACTCTCGGTGAGAAGAAGTTCTACCACGTCCGCACCTTAGACTAGACAATCCCCAAATTTGCATTGTTCTCCCATATAAAGGCCTGGCCGAGACGACAAGCGGAAAAGCCGCCAAAAGCCGCCAGGCCCGCAGGGGACAAGACGCGCGGAGAAAGAGAAGGGAAACCTTCGGCGTCTACATCTACAAGGTGCTCAATACGAAGCTTCTCGACTGGCTCACTACAACAAGCGCTCCACCATCAGCAGCCGCGAGATCCAGACCGCCGTGCGACTCCTGCTGCCGGGCGAGTTGGCCAAGCACGCCGTCAGCGACTAGACTACACACAACGCACACGCCAAAAAACCTGGGATCGCAGGCGACATAAGACAGTACAGAACTTATGTCCTGGAACACAACAACAACAACAAAAACAACAGGATGATCATGAAAGAAAACAAAGAAGTGAATTTTGACGTAATAAAAGTCTGCACACGTTCTTATTACACCAAACAAAGCTGACGCAACAAGAAACTTGCGCCCCTTGCCTTCTGGAACAACTGTCGTCTGTGACGTTCCTTAGAACACGTAGAACAATGAATTGGCCGTCGATCGGCGTTCCTTTTCCAGTCAAAACGCCATAAACATACACTAGTAAGCAATGTCTCACAAGTGTGGTCAAACTTCTGGACGACAACGGTGTGTGTGCGTGTGTGCCTGTGTGTGCGTGTGTGTGTGTCCGAGGCCTACAGCCTATGCTGACGCGAGCGAAAGAAAGGCAGCGCTCTTGTGTGGCCCATGGTTTAAGTGGTATAGAGAGGTACAAGTGGTTTCTATCCCGAAACGAGCTAAGGAAAAGGAAGCGCTCTACTGAGGCCCGTGGCACCGTATAGTCGGCCAATCCGTCTTCGGGGCAGACGGAAACCTCTTCCGCCTGTGTCTAATTTTGTACCCGGAGGTAGAGAAGGTCGCTATACTTAGCTATAGGCGAACGAAGGGCACTGCCTTTCTTTCGCTCGTCTCAGTAAAAAAAAAACCACACACACCTGTACCACCGTATACCATTAATACAGATATCAGCATTTATTCATTTCCACTTGTTTGGTCATAACAGATGTATTCATTACGAATGTGAATGTGTGAGCGATATAATTCTTTCTTTAGGATGTGGGTGGCCCTGAAAAGGGCCGGGGTTTCAAAGGGCTGGTTCTTCAGTATCAGTCTACGGACGGGCGCAAGGTTTGAGAGTTACGAAGGAAATCGGCGCCTTGTCTCTCGCCATAGTCGAACAAGAGTTCCGTTCCCTCCGAAATGTCACGGTTAGCTAGTAGGAGAACTGCCGGGTCTGGATCGCCTCCCGTCACTATAGCAAGTTTCAGATTTGCATTATTTCGGCTGTGGTTTATAAGCGCTGCCGGATTGCTGTCGGACACATTGCCATCGATGACAAAAACTGCCGCGCCTGTATAAACCCAAAGTAATTTGGCATGGTCTCCTTCTTCTAGAGAGTCAAGGCGTTGGACTGCTACTGAATTGGCGATTCTCTCTCCTCTGTACTCAGAAACTATACTACCTCGGCGTATGGTTTCCGTAGCGATTGCGCAGAGCCCTGCCGGCCTGAAGTCTTTCTTGACGAGGGCGGGACGGAACGCAACGGGTCTCTCCGTGGCCGGCATACTGATGTATCTTAACATTTCTTCCCGCGTGGTCAGCGATGGATGTCTGGTCGGCCTGGCAAACCGTATTCCAGAATAGCCTCTCTCACCTCCTCGAAGCTTTTTGGCGGTGACTAAGATTGCGTCTCCACGCTTGTTTTTTGACACCAGCGCAGATGCAACTTGTCTCTCGAACCGCTTCTTCGTCAGCATGGCTTCCGTCTGTGAGTCATGATCAGAGCGTAGTTCGCAATATGACTGATGGGATTGCCTCAGCTCGGAAGTCGTCACGAAATCCTCCAAATCGCCAGTAAAAATTAGGCAATCTCTGAGCCACTCATTCATAAGCGGGAGCGGGACTTTTCGTTTTCGCCTTCCGTTTAGAACATCTCTAATATGAGATGTGCCTCGTGCTGATCTAGACCCCATCATCTGCTTTCTGATATTGTTTGCTCGCGTTCGAGCACGACGCTTTGAGAGAAGTAACTCCGAAGTCTTACTTGGACACGATTGGTGTAAATAGTGGTTCTGACAGCGCATAAAATTTCATCCAATAGTGGCATGGTAATCAGCAGTTCGACCAATGAGACACCGTCTACATGTCCGTCCAAAATTTGCATATATTATAACTTCATTTTGTATTTCTAAATTGACGGAGGTAGGCGGGGCTATAGGATCGGTCTTACTGGCGCCGGTCGCGGTCACCGGTCGCGAATAGCCACATTATTTCTTAGAGTGTCTGGCACGCCATCCAGAAAGCTTTATTTATGTGGTGTCTAGCGTTCGACGTTTGCAGGCCGGAATATGAAGCATAGAGCTGTACCTTGCCCTCGTCTAAAAACGTGGTTTAGAAAACACGTAGTCATCACAGGACACTGGCACGATTTTTCACGGAGTTTCTCCCTGTTTCAGTCATACCGACACTTTTTGTCCAAGGCTGACGACAATACATGGCCTCTCGATCTCGGTTACAGGCGATTTAGTGGTCAGCTTGCCCGTTTGATGGCCGCTAAATACGTTCCTGTCAACGCAGTACATGATAACTTTCGAGGCTGGAGAGGTGTACAGATTGTTTGCCACTTTCCTTCTCAATCCTTAATTGAACCCCCGCTTGAACCCGTGAACCTTGCTGAAATTATCGACGTCGATCAAAATCTTCAAGAAGTACAGGTGGACGTTCCTCGGGGCGGCGTTGGAGAAACAACATCGCAAAGCCAGCAGAATCCCACTGGACAGGGTGATCAGATAGAACAAAGGGCGACAAACGACAGGACGGCCTATATTATCGACGTCGATCAAAATCTTCAAGAAGTACAGGTGGACGTTCCTCGGGGCGGCGTTGGAGAAACAACATCGCAAAGCCAGCAGAATCCCACTGGACAGGGTGATCAGATAGAACAAAGGGCGACAAACGACAGGACGGCCTATATTATCGACGTCGATCAAAATCTTCAAGAAGTACAGGTGGACGTTCCTCGGGGCGGCGTTGGAGAAACAACATCGCAAAGCCAGCAGAATCCCACTGGACAGGGTGATCAGATAGAACAAAGGGCGACAAACGACAGGACGGCCTATAGCTACGGCGAAGCCGTTCGACGGAGGAGAGACTTATCTCCGCGGGGATCCTTTCAGTATCCGCCACGCGTTGTCGAGTTTAACAGACAATCGCAAGATGGTGACCATGTAGGTGACGAAGGCCTAGCCACTAAAGCGCTGGCAGAAAACACCGTTGTCTCAGAAATTTTTGGAGAGAAAATAAGTACAGCTGAGGCAGATCGAAGAGAGGAAGACTGCTACCGTACCATGTGCCCTAAAATGATCAACTACAAAGATCGGAACGGTGCCCTTGTTGTTGTAGACACTCTAAGCGTCGCTAATAATTCTGTCAGCAAAATTCGCTTTGGGAGGAAAAACGCAAATTTGAAGCTCGTTGTGTGTTTTCAGAACGAAACTGAAGCTGTTCGCCTGTTTGCTGTTGCATCAAGACGGATAGATGAAGGAGAAGCACTCATTCTAGACACACGTATCCAGCACGACCAGTGTATGCAGGATCAGTGAAAAGATATCACCACCACGTGGACTTGGCCTCGGCTAATCATCATGAAGAAACCGGCCCTTTTCAGGGCCACCCACATCCGCAATAAAAGATCTATATCGTTCACGCTACGATGTTGTAATTGTTGCTGCGTTCTTGTTAGGCTTTCACCTTCTACAGAATAGCCTACATTATATGTGCGCGTATTTGGCTGTGGCCGGCCGGCGCGGGCTGTTTGCGGGAACGGAAAAAAAGTATACTGTAATTCTTGATTTGTTAGCTGTAACTTAATTTTAGCTAATTTAACTGTCACTAGTCAACCGCTGAAATTTCATCATCGCTAATATTTGATCACTAATATTTGAGACAGTAATGTTTGTTCAAACCGTTAAAATTAAGTGCCATGACCTACTCCTTTTTCCCCAAACCGCTATGTTTTCCTGCCGCTATATTAAAGTGATTTACAGAGTATGCCCAGAAATAGACACAAATTAGGCCGTTAGTATTCGTTATGTTTTGTGTGTTTTGTATCATACTTTTCTTTCCAGCAAACTGCCCGGCGGCACTTTTGTACTCTCTCTTTGATTAGTTATAAAGATAACGCAGGGAGCTGGTAGACAGACTGATAATTTCTACCATTTCCGCCGTTGTTTCTTTATTCAATACCCACGTGCAACGCATGCACACGCCATACAGTTCTGCATCACACACCAACAACGGCAGAAAGAAAACCCAAATAGCAAAGAAATCGTGAGGAAGGGAGATCATGTTTAAAGAAAACAAAAAAGCAAAGAAAGTGTGAAAAGGTAGGATTTAAACCGTAAAGTTAGGAAACAAAGTAATGCTTTCTACCACGTCCGTGCATGTTGATCCACTATGAATTTGCATAGAGATCTGATATAAATCAATCATTGCACGAGCGCATTCACTCTTGTCTGAAACCCGAGCGCCATCGCCATGTCCGACAAACCCAGGGTCACAGGAGACAAGAAGCGTCGAAAGAGAAGAAAGAGAAGGAACACAACCTTCGATGTCTACGTAAACAAGGTCCTTAAACTGATGCACCCCGGGACCAGACTTTCAAGAATGACCATGGCCATCGTGAACTCCTTTCTGAACGACATCTTACAGCGGATCTCTGTCGAGGCTTCTCTCCTGGCTCACTACAACAAGCGCTCCACAATCGGCCCCCGGGAACTCCAGACAGCCGTGAGGCTGATTTTACCCGGCCAACTGGCCAAGTTCTCCGCCATCGAAGGCACCAAGGCCGTCAGAAGGTACGCCAGCTCCAAGTGAGTCTATCAGCGCCGCTCGAGACAACCCCGGCCTTTTTCAAGGCCACCCACATCTTCAATAAAGAGCTGTAGCATCACGCCTTCAAATCAGGACGTACACTGTTATTAATATGTCCAAACACCACATGCCACCGGCCTTACAATATGTATCTACACTAGTAAGCCTGGCCAATTGGCCCATCTCATCGCACAGACAGACAAGAACACTGCATTTGGAGTTTTAAAGCGTTCTTACCAACGCTCTTATCAACAAAACAGAATAACAAGGTCTCAAACAGAATAACAAGGTCTGCGAGTTTCGGAATAGTTTTAGTATGAGAACATAACTATCGGTCATCGTCCTTTGTCATACAATGTTTGAATGTGCAAAGTGAAGAAAAGTGACACGAACACAGTCCGTTTTGGGGTAGTTTGGTGGCCCTGAAAAGGGCCGGGGTTTTTGGTAGAGATAACACGGGTTTAAATCCTAGTCTTGTCCTGACAGGTTGCATGAAGCATAAAGTTTGCGTCCCTGAAAATGTCCAAGAATTTTAGTTAGGCGATAGAAGCTCATCTAAAAATTCCCAAACACTTCGAGACTTTACTCCTGCCCGTGGCCTTGCCGACTTCTCAACATTCTTGTCTTCTCCATTTCTTTGGCAGGGACAAGCGTGAGATGAAATATCCCCTGCCGTGTCTCCAGGCAAAAGTAGCTCTTTATAGGCCCAAGCATTTCGCCTCGCCGTCCCTCGCAGGTAATTCTGTGACGACCTGTCTCCGACCTCCATCTTTTTGTCGGACAGCAAACAATCTCGAAACCTGCTTTTGTCGTGAGACGAAAGGGGATAATCTTGGCGGGAATGTCTGGCGTGGCGTCAAGCCTCAACCTGTTCACAGTAGAAGAAATGGATTAATCTTTCCAGGAATGTCTGTGACGAAGCCGAAACCTGTTCACAGGAATTTGCCTTATCTGTGTTTCAGATCACTGTTTCCCTTGTGAGGTGAGAAATATCAGCAAAGAGTAACTAACGCTTGCTTTGAATATTTATTCAAGTTCCTTTTTTTCGTACACTAGTTGTAGAAGAACTATTGTAGAAGAAATATTCACTAAAAAGGGGATTTTACTTGTTTAATCTCAGGGCGTTATTATCGCAACATGGTAGGATATAGTTTACCATATCGACAGCCACGGTAAAGAAACAAGTGACCCTGATACATCGTTGTTTATTTAGTCACATCTCTATGACAGGTGGAGAAAGTGAAAGAGACAGTCCTTTCTTTATAGTAGTGGGTGGCCCTGAAAAGGGCCTGTTTTCTGTCTTTAACCAATGCCTAGGCACAGTTTTTGTTTCCACGGCGGGACGGCTTGAGTATGATGTTTCTTGGGAAGAGGTCGAGTTTGAGTTTGATTATTTTCGGGGTCACGCGCATGGGAGGCTTGTCAGCTGTCTTGACGTCTTGTAAAGCTTTCGCCATAGGAAGGGGTAAAGGCGTTTTGAAAACGGCAACGTACTCTTTGAAAAGGCGAAAGAAACGCAGCTTTTGGGCGGTGTCCATTCTTTCTTGCGAGGCCAAGAGTGCTGAGATCGGATAAGGCAGATGTGTGTAGGAGGCGGCGACATACATGGACGACATATGCAGCCAGCGCAGCTTGCCCTTGTAGCGGCGGTCCTCTAATGTCTTGCCGCCGAGTCGCCGCTTCTTTCGCGAGGGAGAGCTTCCCGCAGTTGACATACTGCTAAGTGCTCGTTGCGAGTCAGAGAAGTGTTTCTCCTTTCCGTTTCAAGTAGATGCACGAACTTTTGCGGCCTCCAATCTGATTGGCTGTGGAATTCTGTATTCTCTGATTGGCTGTACGCGCTGATTGGTTGAATCCGTTACCACGTAAGTTCGGAAAACACGCGCTCCTCCCCCATGAATTCCAGTATCGTCTTCTGGCCGTCCAAGATGAACATAGAATTTATCCAGCCGGCTGAGCAGGGAGATTGGATGGGGTCGATTTTGATAAGAGCGGACACACCAGGCTTACCTCAGCTACTGTATGAACTAGAAATGGATCTCGTTCAAATGGACGCCGATTTCACCATCCCCCTATTTGACGTCACCATTTGGCAGAAATCGTACGCTGTGATCATCTTTTACACGATCCTCGACTTTCACCAGACCATCACAACTCTGAAAACCTCTCACCCTAATGTTGCCTTCATGGTACTCGGGCCTGGCTCATCATTTTGAAGACTTGGACGGCGCTCGGATCGGATCTAACAAACCGGCCCTTCTCAGGGCCACCCACATCCGCCAAAAGGATATATCGTTCACGCTGCTATTGTTAGGGTTTTACTTTGTGTGTAGCATTACATAGACTTCGCTCAGCAATATTTTATATTTTCGCCAAATGAAAATCCACAGAAACGTTAAAATGTAGGCGCCAGGCGAAGCGATGTAAAGATAGGCTAGAAGGAGGAACACACGACCCCTTCTCAACGGGCTTTTTTGGAGACGCAATTGTTTAGCTTTTACCGTTCCCCTCGTCGTACCGCTTGTTTGCTGCTCCCTGCTCATGCTAGGGTCACATTTCCAAACCGGGGCCCGGCCGGGCAGTCTTTGGGAACGAAAAGTATGATATAAAAGACAACAAAAACACAAAACGTACCCAAAATTATTCAAGAGCGTAGCTTGTGCAAATGTATGGACACACACTTTGATTTTTCGTTTCCACAAATAGCCCGGTCGGGCCCCGGTTACCAAATGTGACCCTAGCATTACTAACCTCTGTATGCTAAGGTCACTATTCCCAACCCGCGGCCCGGCCCGGCATTTTGCGGGAACGAAAAGTATGATGTAAAAGTAAAACAAAACGCAAACGAAAAGTTTCAATAATAAATCATTTGTGTATACTATTGATATGAATTGTGTTAATTTTCATTCACGCAAAACAGTCCGGCCGATGCATTAGCAGAGACCGTCACATATAAAGGAGACGTAGGAAGCTTGTACACAAACTGATATTTTCTACAATTTCCGCCTTTGCTCGTTTATTCAATACGTGTAAGTTCTGTACGGTGAAATGTGTACATGCATACATTCTCAAGTCTCTATCTCCGACATTACGGCGCGCCGCTGACCCCGCCCTCTCCCATACGCTCAATTTTGGCCACGCCCCAAGGAACTCAAATCTGTCGTTATGGCATGGTTGTTTCAGTGGCACTTTCGATCCTAGATGTTTTACCTCGAGGATATTATCTCTGCGAGCGGGCAGGGCTGGCTGATTTCGTTATTGATATCAGCCAACAACCTAGGCCTACATAGCGATGTCATCAACTCACTCGAAGTAGATTTCTTTGAATTGAATGCCGACTTCTCCATCAGTCTATTCGGCATCACCTTGTGGGAGAGATCGTACACACTGATCATCTTTAACTCATCCACAGACTTCCTCCTGGCGATGATATCTCTGAGGGCTGAACACCCTAACGTTACATTCACGGTACTTGTACTTGCACTGGATCATCATTTCGACGTCCACATGTTCATGTAGCACACCCAGAATCGAATACACCGGCCCTTTTCAGGGCCACCAAAATCTGCACAAAGATCTCTATCGTTCACGCTATGATTCCTGCGTTATTGTAAGGCTTTCACTTTCTACAGATTAGCCATTAGCCAGATCATTATATTCACTATTAGCCTAAAGCGTACAGGTATTTGGCCGGCTGTGGCCGCATTTCCGAACCGGGTCCCGACCAGGCTGTCTGCAGGAACGGAAAATGAGGCCGTTAGTACTCGTTATGTTTTCTGCGTTTCTTTTCATACTTTACTTGCCCGCAAACTGCCCAGCGTTACTCTTGTAGTCTCCCGTACATTAATTATAAAGGAAACGCTGGAAGCTTGTACCATCTCTTTTTTCTTTATTCAATACGTGTAAGTTCTATGGTGAAATGTGTACATGCATACCTATCCGTCCGGACTGTGGGAAGGCCTAGCTTTGTTTTTCCCGTCTGACATCAAGATGTGAAAGGTTTTGTTTTAGCCGCTAACGATGTGAGAATTGCGAATTAATGCATTCCAATGCAAATTATCCGTTATATTGTTCTACTGCAGATATCGCCTCCTCGTGGGAATCTAGCAAATGCATCGTTAATGTGGCGCCGGCAAGTCTGAGGGCTATTCTAACGTCAGCCTTAAAAACCAGTCGCATACCGAAATATGCACAGTGTGCGTCCAGACACCGGCTCCAAACCACCTGTCTGATGGACGACTCGTCCAACGAAGGCCCCTTCGAGAAAAGGTATGAAAGCATTTTGTCAATCTGCATTTTCACGTTTTGTACTAACATCCGACGGAGCGTTAAGATACTACGGCATAATGTGAAAACACTCAATCTTCACTGATGTACTTTACGTTTTGGTATTTCAAAAAATCGTCGAAAGAACCCGCCGAATTTCTGCCAAATTCACGTTTTTGTTTTTGTAATATCATCCGACGGAGCGTTAAGATATTACGGCACGAAACGAAAACACTCAATTTTCACTGACGTACTTTAGCTCTTGGTATTTCAAAAAATCGTCGTAAGAAGCTTAAGCCGCCGAAATTCTGCCAAATCCCTAACCCCTACATTTTGCCGCTTTTTTGCCCAGCCGGCACGCCATGTGCTTAACCGAACAGGTTTTCTATGCAGTTCGAATCGCTCCGCTCCGGAATCGTTCAATCTTCTAGTATAACTTCTGAAAATCTTGTTGGTTTGAAATCTGGAAGTGTTTGTAATTCCATTTCTACTGAGGTCACCTTCTCAACTGTTTTACGCCAAAATGTTTCAAGGCGTTGGTGTAGTTGATTTTGGTGCAGTCGACCTTTGACAAAAAGTTGCGGTACGGAAATGCCTCTCCAGTATTGTCAAAAGAGGGCCTACAGCAACTAGATGCGTGTAGTCGGACAAAATTCGCAAAGGCTATCTTATTTTTAAGGTTACTGGTACATAAAGATAGCGGTGCGGGTCTGGCGTGCGCTCTGTGGAACGGGTATGGACGCCGGTGCTGACGCGTTCATTTTTAGAATAAAAACGACGCCTCTGATAAAGTGGCCCCGCGCGATTTTGTAGGAAGGCCATTTCACACTCGAAATTGATAATGAATTATATACCACCTAAAAGTACAGACCTCAGCCGCCAAGCCACGTCAAGAGTTCGAGGCAGTCTTATTTTCCTTCCGCGAGAGAAAGTAGTCCGTTCCATGACTCCGGGCGTCAACACCCCTTACAAGAAAGCTTGTCTCTGGAGCATATAACCGTATATCTTCCTGTTTTTACGTTATGTTTATCATTTCAGCCTCACTTGTTGCTTCTTTAGATTTATCGCTTTCCTGTCAATAATACGACCCGAAATCAGGTGATTTTCGTGTAATTTCCCATCTTGTTTTAAACCTGTTGTAGATTTCAAACCAACAGGAAATCTAGTATGTACCAAAGAGCAAACTCTGTAGTTTCTGTCGGCATATGACTTGTCATAGATTTCGAGGGCGAAACGCAGATGCCCGCAATCCGCGCAAAAGCCATGTCATAATTTTGAGTCCAGAATAGAACGCGTCTAGTTTGACGTTTTAGTGATTATCTACTCTGGACATTTACTTGCAACGTAGAACTGAATCTATAATTTTCAAGCTTCCCATTTTCCTCCTACAGATTTTTAGACCTATTTTCAACCTGTACCTGCACCTATTTGATAACATGACCTGAAATCAGTTGATTTTAGTGAGAACTTCGCCATGCGTTTTCCCCGATATCACAACAAAAGGAAATTTAGCGCGTAGAATAGACCAAAGTCTCTTCTCTCTGGTGGTATATAACTTATTCTGAATTTTGAGGCCGCTGTGGGCTTCCTTCTAAACCGCGCGAGGTCACCTCATCAGAGGCATCGTTTTAGTTCCAAAAAAGAATGCACAACACCGGCGTCAACTCCCGTTCCACCATGCGCACACCGGACCCGCACCGCCAGACTAAGATAGCATTTACTAATTCAGTCCGTCTCCAGGTAGTTTGTTTCTGTAGGTATCCTTTGACAATACTGGGAAGGTATATAAGAGCCGTAACTTGTGTTTAAAATTGGACTGCACTGGAATCAAGTGCACCGACGCCTCGCAACCTTTGGGCGAAAAACAGCCGGGAAGCTGACCCCGGGAGACATGGACAAACAGACCAGATTTCAAACCAACAAGACTTTTACAACAGTTATAGTCGAGGACTCTACGATTCTGACTCAGTATTAATCTAATATTGAATCGAGGGCGAAATGCAAATGCCCCCAATCTGAAAATCGTCAAGAATTTAACTCTTTACGGCACCGCCATCCTCCGAATCTTACTGTGTTCAAAATATGATCAAGTAACTAGCTAAAATCGTTGTAAGAAACACAAAAATGCCTCGTATCGAGAGCACAGGGCATTCCCTTCTAGTTCATATAACGCAATTTAAGTAAAAAGGCCGCCAATCGGGTTTAACGCAGCTGTGAAAGTCGGATGAAATTTCATCTAACTATTGTGCGACAAGCGTTTTCTTAGCAACGCCGTCGCGGTACGATTCCGTAATGAACTTAAAATCGAAAAGATATACGGTGATATACTCCCGTAACAAGCTTTCTTGTAAGGAGTCTTGACGCCCGGAGTGATGGAACGGACTACTGTCTCTCGCCGAAGGAAAAGAAAACAGCATAGAACTCTCGGCATGGCGTGCCGGATGTGTGAGTTTTCATCCAAAGGAAGTCTAAACTATCGTCGGGCGAAGCGATATAAAGAAAGGCTAGAAAAGTACAAGGCACACGGTGTAAACATATACGATGCGTGGCGCGCGTTCAACAGCCCGTCAGGAACTTATCAGAAATTCACAGTTTTACTGGATACAGTCACGCAAAAATAGAAGTACAATGTATTGCGGTGTGCGGGGCCGTTTTAACATGACTTCACGGCTGTATTATCAAAGAAACAATTTTCATTTTGATTACAAGGAAAAGGACCTCTAGAATTGAAAAAAAAATGATAGAGAATAACAACTTTTCATCAACACTTCAGTACTTCCTAAAATAACATCGATCGCCGTTATTTGTAGCCTGGAAACCATACCATGGCATCGGCGGCTCTCCGATATCTCTACGGCCCTGGGAGTGACCCCCGCCCGCCCAGAGAGCTTAGCCCGCTCGGGGTGTTGGTTTACGGCCTTGGATTGAATTAGCTTAGCAACAAGAGAGCCTTGGAAGTAAATTGTTCTGCAGCCTTGTGCAACGCTCTCGTCGTCTTAGATGGCGGCCATGTTAGATATGGTAATGAGCAGCGGGACCGAACAGCTGACACGCGCGCTAACATTGCGCACCAATCAGAGCTCAGCGGAATAATTAGATCAGTCTACTCTGTTCCCATTGGGTGCATGGGATCGGGGCCGTAATCACTCGGTCCCAGTCTCTACGGTGGCGGCAAAACTACGGTGGCTGCGAAACTCTATAAGAAGACGATCCGACAGAAACGGGTCAATTTTGATATCAGACTGGGCCCGGTAAAACACGCCTAAGCCGATCCGTAGAGACTGGTGACCAGGCTATGTTATTTGCTGATTTCACAGTTCGTCTAAAACATGATTTTGTGCCTTTTGTCTCTTATGCAGGCATTACGACGATGCTGTCCGAGCGAACGACGGTCTCCTACAAAACCATTCACTTCATCAATGCTTGGAAGGAGATTTGGAGGCGATTTCACCCGAACCAGCGTCCCTTCGGCTTCAGACAGACACCGACGGCATTACACTAGAGCTGAATTCCCTCCAGGCAATTCGCCCTCCATCAGACGTGTTTGTTGCAACAAGGTGGAAGCCAAAATGCTGCAGAAAACTGGTGGAAAAAATGACGCCGTCCTGGATCTACAGGTCTGTTCAACTTCAAAAGTATGGAAGGGATGTTCCCGGTGCATTTCTTTGTCAGTCATTATGTGGAACCAATATATTGCTGTGCGCATCTTTAAGATGGGATGCAGACTCCCAAGCCGCCTCAGATTTCTACGACGAACTCGGCTCCTCTACCCTGGGAAACTGGCTGTCGCAGCGTGCCGAGAGTTTGTTGAAACGGACATGGGATGAACTACGGAGACTGGCACCCACATCGAACACCCTTCTCCATAACTTAGCGAGACAGAAACTTAACACCGGTATCCCTCTCAGGGTGTACAAGGCTGACTGGTTGCAATTCGCCATGGCGTTTGACAGCGCCCTGGCGCAACTGACGGCTGGAGACGGAGAGATGTGCCCCTTCGCCGTAAGGATAGTTCTTGAGTGCTTCGGCCAGAAAATGCCACATAACACCGCGAATGATGCCGCTCAGCTTGATGAGGTCAATGCCACTCCTAATGTCAATCCGCTTAAGACCCTCGCCGACCTAAGAATTCGAAAAGAATTCGTGGGAACATCAGCCCTGCATATAGGTGTGTCAGTCGGCTTGCAGGATCGTGCCGTGTCCACGCTTTGGCACCGAAACTTACGCGTCAGCTTGTTCAACCAGAACTGGCAAAAGTACAACGTAATGGGTATGGATGACGTCATCAACATCACGACTAGAAAAGACAGAAAACCTGCAGCAGCTCTGTCCCGCGCGATGACAACCGATACATTTGATCTCACCTACGCCCAAGCATACAACCCGCTGTCTTCAAAAATGTCAAGCGGTTGGACGAAATCACTGACAAACGGGCTTCCAGTCACCTTAGCAGCGGCCTCAGGTCTTGCACTCCACAAGGCCACAAAGTCCACACACGACTTTGTACAAACGGCCCTAGATGGGACGGTACAAGCCAGTCTCGAAGAGATAACAATGGATTTAAACCCTGCTACGTATGCACGTTTTGAAGTGGTGCTGACATGTGATGGTGAGGATTTATCAAGTGAAGCTGCCACAGAACAGGTGAAATATCTGGTGGCGACGCTGAGGCGGGAACTTTCCGGCCCTATACCAGTCATCATACCGGTCCATTCAACTGTCCTCCATCGGTTCGCCCACAGAACCCTGACCGACCTGACAAAGCCAATTCACGCGGCCAACGTGGACACCACGCAAGGGCACTCCCGTCTGGAAGTAACTACCATAGCAATATCTGAAGTGCTTTTCCGTCTTCTGCTTGTCGGGCGGGTGGATGGGCGGGAAAGCGCTTATCTCCACGGTTTGGGGATCCGGCCAGACAGTCCTTGGAATGGGTTCACTACCGTCGCAGAACCTAGCGACACCACCGGATGGACGGTAAAGAAAGGGCTTGTCGACACATGGGCCCGAGAAGGCGTGCTGTGCGCGCCTCCATGGCGTCTCCTTTCAGCCAATGACAACGGCATGTTTTGCCGCATGCACCGAACATTGTCTGTCATTCTCACTACTTGTGAGGACCACCCAGAGAGAGGCAGTGACTTGGCAGCAGCATTTGCTGAAATCTACTGGACGCATGTTAGAACTGAACTCACCCAAATAATGTTGTCCAGGAATATGCGAGCCCTACTACCCATAGACGGAATAGATGCCCTGTTCGATGGTACGCTTGAGGGGAGAGGGGTAAGGGTTACTGGGAAAATAGACGTTGCAAAGGTGACTGACATGCTCTGTGATGTTGCCCCGGCCAACCTACCGACGTTTTGTAGCTTCGAGGCAGTGGTGGATGCAATCTCCAGACAGGGAATCTCGGCAGAGAGTCTGAGACACCAGATGTTAGAACTTCTCCGACAAGACAGGGAACTGACAACATTTCCGTATGTCGACGTAAAGAAAGGCGGACTGAAGGCCGTCAGGGCGGGATTTCTGCTCAGGGTACAGGGAGGAGAACACGTCTACCGCGATATCTGCATCCGGGCAAATGCAATAGTGTCTGGGGACTTTGGAGCTCGGCTGAAACGAGAATCTCTTGACCCATCCAAGTCGTGGGTCACCCAAGTTCTGCAGAGAATTGAAACGGTTTCCAACGAAAACACGACGCTGACGACCAACTGCATTGCCTTTGTATATGCCGTGCTTCTCCACAAGAGGGGATTCAAGCTCAATGTTGCTGCTATCAAGAAATTCAGGTGCAACAGACACATTCCGGTTATGAAGTTACAAGAGGCCAACGTCCTGGGAAGGGGTATGTCAGGGCGTCTTAACGAGGCACACCAGGACATTGTCAGGTTGACAAACATTCCGGACAGGCGTCGCATGGTCAACGGCAGTCTGTCTACTTCGCCTAGTGATGATGAATCCGATAGGAGATGCAGAGCAAAACCTCCTAAACGGAGATTCCCGCTATCGGACGAAAGTGAGGACACAGCTAGAGCTGGACTGTAGGAACATGTATATGCTGCAAATAGATTATCTTTGTTCGATATATGTAACGATTGTTGAATACACATTGAAGTGTTTGCCGTGAATGTTCCCGACGGCTTAGCCGCAGAAGCGCTGGCAGAAAACACCGTTGTCTCAGATATATTTGGAGAGAAAATAAGTACAGCTGAGTCAGATCGATGATTGGAAGACTGCTACCGTACCATGTGCCCTAAAATGATCAACTGCAAAGATCGAAACGGTGCCCTTGTTGTTGTAGACACAAACCAAGCGTCCCTAACAATTCTGTCAGCAAAATTCGCTCTGGGAGGAAAAAACGCAAATTTGAAGTACGTTGTATGTTTTCAGAACGAAACTGAAGCTGTTCGCCTGTTTGCTGTTGCATCAAGACGGATGCAACAGTTCCAAAATGTCATCTAGTCACAGAGGAAAATTATTGTTTCTCTAATAAAGTTGTTTGTCTTAATTTTGATGCCTTTGGCTATTTGTGTGCCCTGTTTTCGTTTAGGTAGATAGATAGATAGATAGATAGGTAGGTAACGTTAGATAGATGGACAGATAGATAGATGGATAGATAGATGGATAGATGGATAGATAGGTAGATAGATAGATAGATAGATAGATAGATAGATAGATAGATGGCAAAAAATTTAGAAAAAATAGTTCTGAAGTACTAGTAATATGCCAAGAGTGTGAACAAAGCCATGTACGCACATGTCCTAGGCAGTCACAATGCCACATTTGGTATAAACACTAGGGCAGCTGACCCAGGAATGCAAGATAACTTGATTAACTCAATTGGCAAATCAGGCGGTCGCATTTTGGAATGCCGTGCTCCCATTGGCTGTCACGAAAAAACTCAATATAATCACATCATAGGTCTACATCGAAAAAAAATGAAGAAAAAAAAGCCTAGATGTATTTGCCCACACTACCTTTGTGCCAAATTTCAGGTCTTTTGTTACAAAAATGACAAAGATGAATCGATTTGAAGATTTAACAGACAGGAGGAGAAGAAACATGAGTAAAAATAATATGTTGAGCCATACTAGGTATGGCTAAACATAATTAACCGCTTTACGTCGGCTTTGCGACAGGATCATCAGGTGATTTAACCTTTGACCTCAACTCCCTTAGTTTATCGTCAGACGGTCTTTGTTGAAAAAAAAAGCCCTTTTCTACACTATCCTTGATTCTCGGACCCTGAAAACAATGTGCCAGTTCTATCGCCGTGCGCTCCGACAAAAAATGTGGATCAGACGGAAGCTAGGTGAGTTTTGCTTGCCAATTGTCACGTCTTGTTTAAGAATGGGGGAGGGGGCAAAGCGACTATATTTCTGCTAACCTACTAAGTTATCCAGATAATCAGGTGATTTAACCTCTGACCCACAACACTTGGTTTTAGACATCAGCGGCTACATTCATCCAGCGAAAAGTGTCTTTTTTCTACACTATCCTTGATTCTCGGACCCTGAAAACAATGTGCCAGTTCTATCGCCGTGCGCTCCGACAAAAAATGTGGATCAGACGGAAGCTAGGTGAGTTTTGCTTGCCAATTGTCACGTCTTGTTTAAGAATGGGGGAGGGCAAGGGAGAACCTATTATGACAAATCAGTCTGACTCAGGGTTAAGCAGCCTGTCAGTGCTAAAACGGGATCCGTCGATTCAGCAATACACATAATAAAGCCAGTAGCCAGTAGAGTTTTGGCGTAATTTTGGCTTAATTTTTTTTCTTTTAAAAGTTCAGCATGGTAACTGAGACAATCTTAAACCAGAGGAACAAGGTTAGAGCGGTGCTACAGTAAGGGTAGTTTAAGTGTAAGCGTTGGGTGTGATTAGGGTAGGGTAGGGGTAGAGCTAGGAGTCGGGTAGAATTAGTAACGGTTATATATGTAAGGCAAGGTGTTAGCTTAATGTTCAGCACCAAGGACATGTTTAGGTATGATTATGTAAGATCTGTATCTGTATAAGCGATTGATATCAGGCATAGGGGAAGGCCCCTGGCTCGTAAACAGTTCTCGTCTCGACATTGTCTCGTTTTGCCTAACAACGCCCCTACAGTTTTTTTAACGTCTCTGGGCCTTTACCTTTGACACTGCACATGCGTAGTAGTAACTGTGAACTAGCTTATAGCTTGTATGACCACCATTTGGTGCAACACACCAGCTTTGCAGGCATGCGGCACGGTGACAGCTGGTTTTATTACACTGAACAGCCTGTCACGCTAATAAAAATGGATTGGATTTAACAAATTATTTCAATAGAATTGATCCAATCGCAATCAATTTTTGCAGTGTTGACACTCCAACCGTGATTGATTTTCCCTGGATCGGATTATTTGAATCCAGCTCCAATCTAACCCTATCGAATATCGAGTGTGAACGCAAACCATGATTTCGGATTTTGGCTGGTTCTGACTCTTACCGCGTTCATTACCTGTACTGCAGCTAGATCGATATATAAAAGCCATTGTGCTTCACACCTTCTCGCAATGATTACATTCACTTCAACGGCTACCTAAAATTCTCCAGTGATAAAAATTTCATCAAAAATTGGGTAATTGACCTCCGGGGCCGATGCAGAGAAGCTTCGTAGGGCAGACCCGAGACTGGTGTGCGAGGGTAATATAAGAGAAGGACAAAAACCAGGCTGGTCAGGTCAAGTTAACCCGGTTGGCAAGCTATCACGGGAAGGGATCCTTTCACCTTAGGGGACAGCAGGGATCGAGGTAAAAGGTTTCACGGACATAACATTGAGGCCTGCCGTAAATACATGGCCACCGGCTGTAATGCTTAGTTTGTTTGTATCTTCAGGCCAGTACCTACCTTCTGATACAAAAACTTTATCGCTTGGGTGGATTTAACCCGGAAAGCACCCTTTCACAGAAGAATGGTTAGGGTTAGGGTTAGGGTTAGGAATAAGACCTAGGGTTAGGGTTAGGGTTAACTTTTAAAGTCTCCTAACTCGATAACAAAGCACGATATTTGAAATCTGTCTTCAGTTTCAGTTTGAAGAATGGTTAGGGTTAGGGTTAGGATTAAGATCTACGGTTAGGGTTAGGGTTAACTTTTAAAGTCTCATGACTCGATAACAAAGCACGATATTTGAAATCTGTCTTCAGTTTCAGTTTGAAGAATGGTTAGGGTTAGGGTTAGGATTAAGACCTAGAGTTAGGGTTAGGGTTAACTTTTAAAGTCTCATGACTCGATAACAAAGCACGATATTTGAAATCTGTCTTCAGTTTCAGTTTGAAGAATGGTTAGGGTTAGGGTTAGGATTAAGACCTACGGTTAGGGTTAGGGTTAACTTTTAAAGTCTCATGACTCGATAACAAAGCACGATATTTGAAATCTGTCTTCAGTTTCAGTTTGAAGAATGGTTAGGGTTAGGGTTAGGATTAAGACCTACGGTTAGGGTTAGGGTTAACTTTTAAAGTCTCATGACTCGATAACAAAGCACGATATTTGAAATCTGTCTTCAGTTTCAGTTTGAAGAATGGTTAGGGTTAGGGTTAGGATTAAGACCTAGAGTTAGGGTTAGGGTTAACTTTTAAAGTCTCATGACTCGATAACAAAGCACGATATTTGAAATCTGTCTCCAGTTTCAGTTTGAAGAATGGTTAGGGTTAGGGTTAGGAATAAGACCTACGGTTAGGGTTAACTTTTAAAGTCTCATAACTCGATAACAAAGCACGATACTTGAAATCTGTCTTCAGTTTCAAACTCCTGGTCAAAAGACCTTTTGAATGAGTCCAAGTTTGGCCCGTTTGAAGAATGGTTAGGGTTAAGGTTAGGGTTAGGATTAAGACCTAGGGCTAGGGTTAGGGTTAGAGTTATCTTTGAAAGTCTCCTAACTCGATAACAAAGCACGATACTTGAAATCTGTCTTCAGTTTCAGTTTGAAGAATGGTTAGGGTTAGGGTTAGGATAAACACCTACGGTTAGGGTTTGGGTTAACTTTTAAAGTCTCATGACTCGATAACAAAGCACGATACTTGAAATCTGTCTTCAGTTTCAGTTTGAAGAATGGTTAGGGTTAGGGTTAGGATTAAGACCTACGGTTAGGGTTAGGGTTAACTTTTAAAGTCTCATGACTCGATAACAAAGCACGATATTTGAAATCTGTCTTCAGTTTCAGTTTGAAGAATGGTTAGGGTTAGGGTTAGGATTAAGACCTACGGTTAGGGTTAGGGTTAACTTTTAAAGTCTCATGACTCGATAACAAAGCACGATATTTGAAATCTGTCTTCAGTTTCAGTTTGAAGAATGGTTAGGGTTAGGGTTAGGATTAAGACCTAGAGTTAGGGTTAGGGTTAACTTTTAAAGTCTCATGACTCGATAACAAAGCACGATATTTGAAATCTGTCTTCAGTTTCAGTTTGAAGAATGGTTAGGGTTAGGGTTAGGATTAAGACCTAGAGTTAGGGTTAGGGTTAACTTTTAAAGTCTCATGACTCGATAACAAAGCACGATATTTGAAATCTGTCTTCAGTTTCAGTTTGAAGAATGGTTAGGGTTAGGGTTAGGATTAAGACCTACGGTTAGGGTTAGGGTTAACTTTTAAAGTCTCATGACTCGATAACAAAGCACGATATTTGAAATCTGTCTTCAGTTTCAGTTTGAAGAATGGTTAGGGTTAGGGTTAGGATTAAGACCTAGAGTTAGGGTTAGGGTTAACTTTTAAAGTCTCATGACTCGATAACAAAGCACGATATTTGAAATCTGTCTTCAGTTTCAGTTTGAAGAATGGTTAGGGTTAGGGTTAGGATTAAGACCTAGAGTTAGGGTTAGGGTTAACTTTTAAAGTCTCATGACTCGATAACAAAGCACGATATTTGAAATCTGTCTTCAGTTTCAGTTTGAAGAATGGTTAGGGTTAGGGTTAGGATTAAGACCTACGGTTAGGGTTAGGGTTAACTTTTAAAGTCTCATGACTCGATAACAAAGCACGATATTTGAAATCTGTCTTCAGTTTCAGTTTGAAGAATGGTTAGGGTTAGGGTTAGGATTAAGACCTAGAGTTAGGGTTAGGGTTAACTTTTAAAGTCTCATGACTCGATAACAAAGCACGATATTTGAAATCTGTCTTCAGTTTCAGTTTGAAGAATGGTTAGGGTTAGGGTTAGGATTAAGACCTACGGTTAGGGTTAGGGTTAACTTTTAAAGTCTCATGACTCGATAACAAAGCACGATATTTGAAATCTGTCTTCAGTTTCAGTTTGAAGAATGGTTAGGGTTAGGGTTAGGATTAAGACCTACGGTTAGGGTTAGGGTTAACTTTTAAAGTCTCATGACTCGATAACAAAGCACGATATTTGAAATCTGTCTTCAGTTTCAGTTTGAAGAATGGTTAGGGTTAGGGTTAGGATTAAGACCTAGAGTTAGGGTTAGGGTTAACTTTTAAAGTCTCATGACTCGATAACAAAGCACGATATTTGAAATCTGTCTTCAGTTTCAGTTTGAAGAATGGTTAGGGTTAGGGTTAGGATAAACACCTACGTTTAGGGTTAGGGTTAACTTTTAAAGTCTCATGACTCGATAACAAAGCACGATATTTGAAATCTGTCTTCAGTTTCAGTTTGAAGAATGGTTAGGGTTAGGGTTAGGATTACCACCTACAGTTAGGGTTAGGGTTAACTTTTAAAGTCTCATGACTCGATAACAAAGCACGATATTTGAAATCTGTCTCCAGTTTCAGTTTGAAGAATGGTTAGGGTTAGGGTTAGGAATAAGACCTACGGTTAGGGTTAACTTTTAAAGTCTCATAACTCGATAACAAAGCACGATACTTGAAATCTGTCTTCAGTTTCAAACTCCTGGTCAAAAGACCTTTTGAATGAGTCCAAGTTTGGCCCGTTTGAAGAATGGTTAGGGTTAAGGTTAGGGTTAGGATTAAGACCTAGGGCTAGGGTTAGGGTTAGAGTTATCTTTGAAAGTCTCCTAACTCGATAACAAAGCACGATACTTGAAATCTGTCTTCAGTTTCAGTTTGAAGAATGGTTAGGGTTAGGGTTAGGATTAAGACCTAGAGTTAGGGTTAGGGTTAACTTTTAAAGTCTCATGACTCGATAACAAAGCACGATATTTGAAATCTGTCTTCAGTTTCAGTTTGAAGAATGGTTAGGGTTAGGGTTAGGATTAAGACCTAGAGTTAGGGTTAGGGTTAACTTTTAAAGTCTCATGACTCGATAACAAAGCACGGTATTTGAAATCTGTCTTCAGTTTCAGTTTGAAGAATGGTTAGGGTTAGGGTTAGGATTAAGACCTACGGTTAGGGTTAGGGTTAACTTTTAAAGTCTCATGACTCGATAACAAAGCACGATATTTGAAATCTGTCTTCAGTTTCAGTTTGAAGAATGGTTAGGGTTAGGGTTAGGATTAAGACCTAGAGTTAGGGTTAGGGTTAACTTTTAAAGTCTCATGACTCGATAACAAAGCACGATATTTGAAATCTGTCTTCAGTTTCAGTTTGAAGAATGGTTAGGGTTAGGGTTAGGATTAAGACCTACGGTTAGGGTTAGGGTTAACTTTTAAAGTCTCATGACTCGATAACAAAGCACGATATTTGAAATCTGTCTTCAGTTTCAGTTTGAAGAATGGTTAGGGTTAGGGTTAGGATTAAGACCTAGAGTTAGGGTTAGGGTTAACTTTTAAAGTCTCATGACTCGATAACAAAGCACGATATTTGAAATCTGTCTTCAGTTTCAGTTTGAAGAATGGTTAGGGTTAGGGTTAGGATTAAGACCTAGAGTTAGGGTTAGGGTTAACTTTTAAAGTCTCATGACTCGATAACAAAGCACGATATTTGAAATCTGTCTTCAGTTTCAGTTTGAAGAATGGTTAGGGTTAGGGTTAGGATTAAGACCTACGGTTAGGGTTAGGGTTAACTTTTAAAGTCTCATGACTCGATAACAAAGCACGATATTTGAAATCTGTCTTCAGTTTCAGTTTGAAGAATGGTTAGGGTTAGGGTTAGGATTAAGACCTAGAGTTAGGGTTAGGGTTAACTTTTAAAGTCTCATGACTCGATAACAAAGCACGATATTTGAAATCTGTCTTCAGTTTCAGTTTGAAGAATGGTTAGGGTTAGGGTTAGGATTAAGACCTACGGTTAGGGTTAGGGTTAACTTTTAAAGTCTCATGACTCGATAACAAAGCACGATATTTGAAATCTGTCTTCAGTTTCAGTTTGAAGAATGGTTAGGGTTAGGGTTAGGATTAAGACCTACGGTTAGGGTTAGGGTTAACTTTTAAAGTCTCATGACTCGATAACAAAGCACGATATTTGAAATCTGTCTTCAGTTTCAGTTTGAAGAATGGTTAGGGTTAGGGTTAGGATTAAGACCTAGAGTTAGGGTTAGGGTTAACTTTTAAAGTCTCATGACTCGATAACAAAGCACGATATTTGAAATCTGTCTTCAGTTTCAGTTTGAAGAATGGTTAGGGTTAGGGTTAGGATAAACACCTACGTTTAGGGTTAGGGTTAACTTTTAAAGTCTCATGACTCGATAACAAAGCACGATATTTGAAATCTGTCTTCAGTTTCAGTTTGAAGAATGGTTAGGGTTAGGGTTAGGATTACCACCTACAGTTAGGGTTAGGGTTAACTTTTAAAGTCTCATGACTCGATAACAAAGCACGATATTTGAAATCTGTCTCCAGTTTCAGTTTGAAGAATGGTTAGGGTTAGGGTTAGGAATAAGACCTACGGTTAGGGTTAACTTTTAAAGTCTCATAACTCGATAACAAAGCACGATACTTGAAATCTGTCTTCAGTTTCAAACTCCTGGTCAAAAGACCTTTTGAATGAGTCCAAGTTTGGCCCGTTTGAAGAATGGTTAGGGTTAAGGTTAGGGTTAGGATTAAGACCTAGGGCTAGGGTTAGGGTTAGAGTTATCTTTGAAAGTCTCCTAACTCGATAACAAAGCACGATACTTGAAATCTGTCTTCAGTTTCAGTTTGAAGAATGGTTAGGGTTAGGGTTAGGATTAAGACCTAGAGTTAGGGTTAGGGTTAACTTTTAAAGTCTCATGACTCGATAACAAAGCACGATATTTGAAATCTGTCTTCAGTTTCAGTTTGAAGAATGGTTAGGGTTAGGGTTAGGATTAAGACCTAGAGTTAGGGTTAGGGTTAACTTTTAAAGTCTCATGACTCGATAACAAAGCACGGTATTTGAAATCTGTCTTCAGTTTCAGTTTGAAGAATGGTTAGGGTTAGGGTTAGGATTAAGACCTACGGTTAGGGTTAGGGTTAACTTTTAAAGTCTCATGACTCGATAACAAAGCACGATATTTGAAATCTGTCTTCAGTTTCAGTTTGAAGAATGGTTAGGGTTAGGGTTAGGATTAAGACCTACGGTTAGGGTTAGGGTTAACTTTTAAAGTCTCATGACTCGATAACAAAGCACGATATTTGAAATCTGTCTTCAGTTTCAGTTTGAAGAATGGTTAGGGTTAGGGTTAGGATTAAGACCTAGAGTTAGGGTTAGGGTTAACTTTTAAAGTCTCATGACTCGATAACAAAGCACGATATTTGAAATCTGTCTTCAGTTTCAGGTTGAAGAATGGTTAGGGTTAGGGTTAGGATAAACACCTACGGTTAGGGTTAGGGTTAACTTTTAAAGTCTCATGACTCGATAACAAAGCACGATATTTGAAATCTGTCTTCAGTTTCAGTTTGAAGAATGGTTAGGGTTAGGGTTAGGATTAAGACCTAGAGTTAGGGTTAGGGTTAACTTTTAAAGTCTCATGACTCGATAACAAAGCACGATATTTGAAATCTGTCTTCAGTTTCAGTTTGAAGAATGGTTAGGGTTAGGGTTAGGATTAAGACCTACGGTTAGGGTTAGGGTTAACTTTTAAAGTCTCATGACTCGATAACAAAGCACGATATTTGAAATCTGTCTTCAGTTTCAGTTTGAAGAATGGTTAGGGTTAGGGTTAGGATTAAGACCTAGAGTTAGGGTTAGGGTTAACTTTTAAAGTCTCATGACTCGATAACAAAGCACGATATTTGAAATCTGTCTTCAGTTTCAGTTTGAAGAATGGTTAGGGTTAGGGTTAGGATAAACACCTACGGTTAGGGTTAGGGTTAACTTTTAAAGTCTCATGACTCGATAACAAAGCACGATATTAGAAATCTGTCTTCAGTTTCAGTTTGAAGAATGGTTAGGGTTAGGGTTAGGATTAAGACCTGCGGTTAGGGTTAGGGTTAACTTTTAAAGTCTCATGACTCGATAACAAAGCACGGTATTTGAAATCTGTCTTCAGTTTCAGTTTGAAGAATGGTTAGGGTTAGGGTTAGGATTAAGACCTAGAGTTAGGGTTAGGGTTAACTTTTAAAGTCTCATGACTCGATAACAAAGCACGATATTTGAAATCTGTCTTCAGTTTCAGTTTGAAGAATGGTTAGGGTTAGGGTTAGGATAAACACCTACGGTTAGGGTTAGGGTTAACTTTTAAAGGCTCATGACTCGATAACAAAGCACGATATTTGAAATCTGTCTTCAGTTTCAGTTTGAAGAATGGTTAGGGTTAGGGTTAGGATAAACACCTACGGTTAGGGTTAGGGTTAACTTTTAAAGTCTCATGACTCGATAACAAAGCACGATATTTGAAATCTGTCTTCAGTTTCAGTTTGAAGAATGGTTAGGGTTAGGGTTAGGATTAAGACCTACGGTTAGGGTTAGGGTTAACTTTTAAAGTCTCATGACTCGATAACAAAGCACGATATTTGAAATCTGTCTTCAGTTTCAGTTTGAAGAATGGTTAGGGTTAGGGTTAGGATTAAGACCTAGAGTTAGGGTTAGGGTTAACTTTTAAAGTCTCATGACTCGATAACAAAGCACGATATTTGAAATCTGTCTTCAGTTTCAGTTTGAAGAATGGTTAGGGTTAGGGTTAGGATTAAGACCTGCGGTTAGGGTTAGGGTTAACTTTTAAAGTCTCATGACTCGATAACAAAGCACGATATTTGAAATCTGTCTTCAGTTTCAGTTTGAAGAATGGTTAGGGTTAGGGTTAGGATTAAGACCTAGAGTTAGGGTTAGGGTTAACTTTTAAAGTCTCATGACTCGATAACAAAGCACGATATTTGAAATCTGTCTTCAGTTTCAGTTTGAAGAATGGTTAGGGTTAGGGTTAGGATTAAGACCTGCGGTTAGGGTTAGGGTTAACTTTTAAAGTCTCATGACTCGATAACAAAGCACGATATTTGAAATCTGTCTTCAGTTTCAGTTTGAAGAATGGTTAGGGTTAGGGTTAGGATTAAGACCTACGGTTAGGGTTAGGGTTAACTTTTAAAGTCTCATGACTCGATAACAAAGCACGATATTTGAAATCTGTCTTCAGTTTCAGTTTGAAGAATGGTTAGGGTTAGGGTTAGGATTAAGACCTAGAGTTAGGGTTAGGGTTAACTTTTAAAGTCTCATGACTCGATAACAAAGCACGGTATTTGAAATCTGTCTTCAGTTTCAGTTTGAAGAATGGTTAGGGTTAGGGTTAGGATTAAGACCTACGGTTAGGGTTAGGGTTAACTTTTAAAGTCTCATGACTCGATAACAAAGCACGATATTTGAAATCTGTCTTCAGTTTCAGTTTGAAGAATGGTTAGGGTTAGGGTTAGGATTAAGACCTACGGTTAGGGTTAGGGTTAACTTTTAAAGTCTCATGACTCGATAACAAAGCACGATATTTGAAATCTGTCTTCAGTTTCAGTTTGAAGAATGGTTAGGGTTAGGGTTAGGATTAAGACCTAGAGTTAGGGTTAGGGTTAACTTTTAAAGTCTCATGACTCGATAACAAAGCACGATATTTGAAATCTGTCTTCAGTTTCAGGTTGAAGAATGGTTATCGTTAGGGTTAGGATAAACACCTACGGTTAGGGTTAGGGTTAACTTTTAAAGTCTCATGACTCGATAACAAAGCACGATATTTGAAATCTGTCTTCAGTTTCAGTTTGAAGAATGGTTAGGGTTAGGGTTAGGATAAACACCTACGGTTAGGGTTAGGGTTAACTTTTAAAGTCTCATGACTCGATAACAAAGCACGATATTTGAAATCTGTCTTCAGTTTCAGTTTGAAGAATGGTTAGGGTTAGGGTTAGGATTAAGACCTACGGTTAGGGTTAGGGTTAACTTTTAAAGTCTCATGACTCGATAACAAAGCACGATATTTGAAATCTGTCTTCAGTTTCAGTTTGAAGAATGGTTAGGGTTAGGGTTAGGATTAAGACCTAGAGTTAGGGTTAGGGTTAACTTTTAAAGTCTCATGACTCGATAACAAAGCACGATATTTGAAATCTGTCTTCAGTTTCAGTTTGAAGAATGGTTAGGGTTAGGGTTAGGATTACCACCTACGGTTAGGGTTAGGGTTAACTTTTAAAGTCTCATGACACGATAACAAAGCACGATATTTGAAATCTGTCTTCAGTTTCAGTTTGAAGAATGGTTAGGGTTAGGGTTAGGATTAAGACCTCCGGTTAGGGTTAGGGTTAACTTTTAAAGTCTCATGACTCGATAACAAAGCACGATATTTGAAATCTGTCTTCAGTTTCAGTTTGAAGAATGGTTAGGGTTAGGGTTAGGATTAAGACCTGCGGTTAGGGTTAGGGTTAACTTTTAAAGTCTCATGACTCGATAACAAAGCACGATATTTGAAATCTGTCTTCAGTTTCAGTTTGAAGAATGGTTAGGGTTAGGGTTAGGATTAAGACCTCCGGTTAGGGTTAGGGTTAACTTTTAAAGTCTCATGACTCGATAACAAAGCACGATATTTGAAATCTGTCTTCAGTTTCAGGTTGAAGAATGGTTAGGGTTAGGGTTAGGATAAACACCTACGGTTAGGGTTAGGGTTAACTTTTAAAGTCTCATGACTCGATAACAAAGCATGATATTTGAAATCTGTCTTCAGTTTCAGTTTGAAGAATGGTTAGGGTTAGGGTTAGGATTAAAACCTAGAGTTAGGGTTAGGGTTAACTTTTAAAGTCTCATGACTCGATAACAAAGCACGATATTTGAAATCTGTCTTCAGTTTCAGTTTGAAGAATGGTTAGGGTTAGGGTTAGGATTAAGACCTACGGTTAGGGTTAGGGTTAACTTTTAAAGTCTAATGACTCGATAACAAAGCACGATATTTGAAATCTGTCTTCAGTTTCAGTTTGAAGAATGGTTAGGGTTAGGGTTAGGATTAAGACCTACGGTTAGGGTTAGGGTTAACTTTTAAAGTCTCATGACTCGATAACAAAGCACGATATTTGAAATCTGTCTTCAGTTTCAGTTTGAAGAATGGTTAGGGTTAGGGTTAGGATTAAGACCTAGAGTTAGGGTAAGGGTTAACTTTTAAAGTCTCATGACTCGATAACAAAGCACGATATTTGAAATCTGTCTTCAGTTTCAGTTTGAAGAATGGTTAGGGTTAGGGTTAGGATAAACACCTACGGTTAGGGTTAGGGTTAACTTTTAAAGTCTCATGACTCGATAACAAAGCACGATATTTGAAATCTGTCTTCAGTTTCAGTTTGAAGAATGGTTAGGGTTAGGGTTAGGATTAAGACCTACGGTTAGGGTTAGGGTTAACTTTTAAAGTCTCATGACTCGATAACAAAGCACAATATTTGAAATCTGTCTTCAGTTTCAGTTTGAAGAATGGTTAGGGTTAGGGTTAGGATTAAGACCTAGAGTTAGGGTTAGGGTTAACTTTTAAAGTCTCATGACTCGATAACAAAGCACGATATTTGAAATCTGTCTTCAGTTTCAGTTTGAAGAATGGTTAGGGTTAGGGTTAGGATTAAGACCTACGGTTAGGGTTAGGGTTAACTTTTAAAGTCTCATGACTCGATAACAAAGCACGATATTTGAAATCTGTCTTCAGTTTCAGTTTGAAGAATGGTTAGGGTTAGGGTTAGGATTAAGACCTAGAGTTAGGGTTAGGGTTAACTTTTAAAGTCTCATGACTCGATAACAAAGCACGATATTTGAAATCTGTCTTCAGTTTCAGTTTGAAGAATGGTTAGGGTTAGGGTTAGGATTAAGACCTACGGTTAGGGTTAGGGTTAACTTTTAAAGTCTCATGACTCGATAACAAAGCACGATATTTGAAATCTGTCTTCAGTTTCAGTTTGAAGAATGGTTAGGGTTAGGATTAAGACCTACGGTTAGGGTTAGGGTTAACTTTTAAAGTCTCATGACTCGATAACAAAGCACAATATTTGAAATCTGTCTTCAGTTTCAGTTTGAAGAATGGTTAGGGTTAGGGTTAGGATAAACACCTACGGTTAGGGTTAGGGTTAACTTTTAAAGTCTCATGACTCGATAACAAAGCACGATATTTGAAATCTGTCTTCAGTTTCAGTTTGAAGAATGGTTAGGGTTAGGGTTAGGATTAAGACCTACGGTTAGGGTTAGGGTTAACTTTTAAAGTCTCATGACTCGATAACAAAGCACGATATTTGAAATCTGTCTTCAGTTTCAGTTTGAAGAATGGTTAGGGTTAGGGTTAGGATTAAGACCTAGAGTTAGGGTTAGGGTTAACTTTTAAAGTCTCATGACTCGATAACAAAGCACGATATTTGAAATCTGTCTTCAGTTTCAGTTTGAAGAATGGTTAGGGTTAGGGTTAGGATTAAGACCTACGGTTAGGGTTAGGGTTAACTTTTAAAGTCTCATGACTCGATAACAAAGCACGATATTTGAAATCTGTCTTCAGTTTCAGTTTGAAGAATGGTTAGGGTTAGGGTTAGGATTAAGACCTACGGTTAGGGTTAGGGTTAACTTTTAAAGTCTCATGACTCGATAACAAAGCACGATATTTGAAATCTGTCTTCAGTTTCAGTTTGAAGAATGGTTAGGGTTAGGGTTAGGATTAAGACCTAGAGTTAGGGTTAGGGTTAACTTTTAAAGTCTCATGACTCGATAACAAAGCACGATATTTGAAATCTGTCTTCAGTTTCAGTTTGAAGAATGGTTAGGGTTAGGGTTAGGATTAAGACCTAGAGTTAGGGTTAGGGTTAACTTTTAAAGTCTCATGACTCGATAACAAAGCACGATATTTGAAATCTGTCTTCAGTTTCAGGTTGAAGAATGGTTAGGGTTAGGGTTAGGATAAACACCTACGGTTAGGGTTAGGGTTAACTTTTAAAGTCTCATGACTCGATAACAAAGCACGATATTTGAAATCTGTCTTCAGTTTCAGTTTGAAGAATGGTTAGGGTTAGGGTTAGGATTAAGACCTAGAGTTAGGGTTAGGGTTAACTTTTAAAGTCTCATGACTCGATAACAAAGCACGATATTTGAAATCTGTCTTCAGTTTCAGTTTGAAGAATGGTTAGGGTTAGGGTTAGGATTAAGACCTACGGTTAGGGTTAGGGTTAACTTTTAAAGTCTCATGACTCGATAACAAAGCACGATATTTGAAATCTGTCTTCAGTTTCAGTTTGAAGAATGGTTAGGGTTAGGGTTAGGATTAAGACCTGCGGTTAGGGTTAGGGTTAACTTTTAAAGTCTCATGACTCGATAACAAAGCACGATATTTGAAATCTGTCTTCAGTTTCAGTTTGAAGAATGGTTAGGGTTAGGGTTAGGATAAACACCTACGGTTAGGGTTAGGGTTAACTTTTAAAGTCTCATGACTCGATAACAAAGCACGATATTTGAAATCTGTCTTCAGTTTCAGTTTGAAGAATGGTTAGGGTTAGGGTTAGGGTTAGGGTTAGGGTTAGGGTTAGGGTTAACTTTTAAAGTCTCATGACTCGATAACAAAGCACGATATTTGAAATCTGTCTTCAGTTTCAGTTTGAAGAATGGTTAGGGTTAGGGTTAGGATTAAGACCTACGGTTAGGGTTAGGGTTAACTTTTAAAGTCTAATGACTCGATAACAAAGCACGATATTTGAAATCTGTCTTCAGTTTCAGTTTGAAGAATGGTTAGGGTTAGGATTAAGACCTACGGTTAGGGTTAGGGTTAACTTTTAAAGTCTCATGACTCGATAACAAAGCACGATATTTGAAATCTGTCTTCAGTTTCAGTTTGAAGAATGGTTAGGGTTAGGGTTAGGATTAAGACCTAGAGTTAGGGTAAGGGTTAACTTTTAAAGTCTCATGACTCGATAACAAAGCACGATATTTGAAATCTGTCTTCAGTTTCAGTTTGAAGAATGGTTAGGGTTAGGGTTAGGATAAACACCTACGGTTAGGGTTAGGGTTAACTTTTAAAGTCTCATGACTCGATAACAAAGCACGATATTTGAAATCTGTCTTCAGTTTCAGTTTGAAGAATGGTTAGGGTTAGGGTTAGGATTAAGACCTACGGTTAGGGTTAGGGTTAACTTTTAAAGTCTCATGACTCGATAACAAAGCACAATATTTGAAATCTGTCTTCAGTTTCAGTTTGAAGAATGGTTAGGGTTAGGGTTAGGATTAAGACCTAGAGTTAGGGTTAGGGTTAACTTTTAAAGTCTCATGACTCGATAACAAAGCACGATATTTGAAATCTGTCTTCAGTTTCAGTTTGAAGAATGGTTAGGGTTAGGATTAAGACCTACGGTTAGGGTTAGGGTTAACTTTTAAAGTCTCATGACTCGATAACAAAGCACGATATTTGAAATCTGTCTTCAGTTTCAGTTTGAAGAATGGTTAGGGTTAGGGTTAGGATTAAGACCTAGAGTTAGGGTTAGGGTTAACTTTTAAAGTCTCATGACTCGATAACAAAGCACGATATTTGAAATCTGTCTTCAGTTTCAGTTTGAAGAATGGTTAGGGTTAGGGTTAGGATTAAGACCTACGGTTAGGGTTAGGGTTAACTTTTAAAGTCTCATGACTCGATAACAAAGCACGATATTTGAAATCTGTCTTCAGTTTCAGTTTGAAGAATGGTTAGGGTTAGGATTAAGACCTACGGTTAGGGTTAGGGTTAACTTTTAAAGTCTCATGACTCGATAACAAAGCACAATATTTGAAATCTGTCTTCAGTTTCAGTTTGAAGAATGGTTAGGGTTAGGGTTAGGATAAACACCTACGGTTAGGGTTAGGGTTAACTTTTAAAGTCTCATGACTCGATAACAAAGCACGATATTTGAAATCTGTCTTCAGTTTCAGTTTGAAGAATGGTTAGGGTTAGGGTTAGGATTAAGACCTACGGTTAGGGTTAGGGTTAACTTTTAAAGTCTCATGACTCGATAACAAAGCACGATATTTGAAATCTGTCTTCAGTTTCAGTTTGAAGAATGGTTAGGGTTAGGGTTAGGATTAAGACCTAGAGTTAGGGTTAGGGTTAACTTTTAAAGTCTCATGACTCGATAACAAAGCACGATATTTGAAATCTGTCTTCAGTTTCAGTTTGAAGAATGGTTAGGGTTAGGGTTAGGATTAAGACCTACGGTTAGGGTTAGGGTTAACTTTTAAAGTCTCATGACTCGATAACAAAGCACGATATTTGAAATCTGTCTTCAGTTTCAGTTTGAAGAATGGTTAGGGTTAGGGTTAGGATTAAGACCTACGGTTAGGGTTAGGGTTAACTTTTAAAGTCTCATGACTCGATAACAAAGCACGATATTTGAAATCTGTCTTCAGTTTCAGTTTGAAGAATGGTTAGGGTTAGGGTTAGGATTAAGACCTAGAGTTAGGGTTAGGGTTAACTTTTAAAGTCTCATGACTCGATAACAAAGCACGATATTTGAAATCTGTCTTCAGTTTCAGTTTGAAGAATGGTTAGGGTTAGGGTTAGGATTAAGACCTAGAGTTAGGGTTAGGGTTAACTTTTAAAGTCTCATGACTCGATAACAAAGCACGATATTTGAAATCTGTCTTCAGTTTCAGGTTGAAGAATGGTTAGGGTTAGGGTTAGGATAAACACCTACGGTTAGGGTTAGGGTTAACTTTTAAAGTCTCATGACTCGATAACAAAGCACGATATTTGAAATCTGTCTTCAGTTTCAGTTTGAAGAATGGTTAGGGTTAGGGTTAGGATTAAGACCTAGAGTTAGGGTTAGGGTTAACTTTTAAAGTCTCATGACTCGATAACAAAGCACGATATTTGAAATCTGTCTTCAGTTTCAGTTTGAAGAATGGTTAGGGTTAGGGTTAGGATTAAGACCTACGGTTAGGGTTAGGGTTAACTTTTAAAGTCTCATGACTCGATAACAAAGCACGATATTTGAAATCTGTCTTCAGTTTCAGTTTGAAGAATGGTTAGGGTTAGGGTTAGGATTAAGACCTGCGGTTAGGGTTAGGGTTAACTTTTAAAGTCTCATGACTCGATAACAAAGCACGATATTTGAAATCTGTCTTCAGTTTCAGTTTGAAGAATGGTTAGGGTTAGGGTTAGGATAAACACCTACGGTTAGGGTTAGGGTTAACTTTTAAAGTCTCATGACTCGATAACAAAGCACGATATTTGAAATCTGTCTTCAGTTTCAGGTTGAAGAATGGTTAGGGTTAGGGTTAGGATTAAGACCTAGAGTTAGGGTTAGGGTTAACTTTTAAAGTCTCATGACTCGATAACAAAGCACGATATTTGAAATCTGTCTTCAGTTTCAGTTTGAAGAATGGTTAGGGTTAGGATTAAGACCTACGGTTAGGGTTAGGGTTAGGGTTAGGGTTAGGGTTAGGGTTAGGGTTAGGGTTAGGGTTAGGGTTAGGGTTAGGGTTAGGGTTAGGGTTAGGGTTAGGGTTAGGGTTAGGGTTAGGGTTAGGGTTAGGGTTAGGGTTAGGGTTAGGGTTAGGGTTACACGATGAGGTCGGTTAAGTCAGTTTGGGTTGTCTTTTGGTGAAAGGTTTAACTGACATAACATTGTGGCCTGCCGTAGATACATGGCCACCGGCTGTAATGCTTAGTTTGTTTGTTTCTTCAGGCCAGTACCTACCGTCTGATACAAAAACTTTATCGCTTGGGTGGATTTAACCCGGAAAGCACCCTTTCACAGTTAGGGTTAGGGTTAGGAATAAGACCTAGGGTTAGGGTTAGGGTTAACTTTTACAGTCTCATGACTCGATAACAAAGCACAATACTTGAAATCTGTCTGCAGTTTAAAACTCCTGGCCAAAAGACCTTTTGAATGAGTCCAAGTTTGGCCCGTTTGAAGAATGGTTAGGGTTAGGGTTAGGGTTAGGATTAAGACCTAGGGCTATGGTTACACGATGAGGTCGGTTAAGTCAGTTTGGGTTGTCTTTTGGTGAAAGGTTTAACTGACATAACATTGTGGCCTGCCGTAGATACATGGCCACCGGCTGTAATGCTTAGTTTGTTTGTTTCTTCAGGCCAGTACCTACCGTCTGATACAAAAACTTTATCGCTTGGGTGGATTTAACCCGGAAAGCACCCTTTCACAGTTAGGGTTAGGGTTAGGAATAAGACCTAGGGTTAGGGTTAGGGTTAACTTTTACAGTCTCATGACTCGATAACAAAGCACGATACTTGAAATCTGTCTGCAGTTTCAAACTCCTGGCCAAAAGACCTTTTGAATGAGTCCAAGTTTGGCCCGTTTGAAGAATGGTTAGGGTTAGGGTTAGGAATAAGACCTAGGGTTAGGGTTAGGGTTAACTTTTAAAGTCTCATGACTCGATAACAAAGCACGATACTTGAAATCTGTCTGCAGTTTCAAACTCCTGGCCAAAAGACCTTTTGAATGAGTCCAAGTTTGGCCCGTTTGAAGAATGGTTAGGGTTAAGGTTAGGGTTAGGATTAAGACCTAGGGCTATGGTTAGGGTTAGGGTTAGGGTTAGGGTTACACGATGAGGTCGGTTAAGTCAGTTTGGGTTGTCTTTTGGTGAAAGGTTTAACTGACATAACATTGTGGCCTGCCGTAGATACATGGCCACCGGCTGTAATGCTTAGTTTGTTTGTTTCTTCAGGCCAGTACCTACCGTCTGATACAAAAACTTTATCGCTTGGGTGGATTTAACCCGGAAAGCACCCTTTCACAGTTAGGGTTAGGGTTAGGAATAAGACCTAGGGTTAGGGTTAGGGTTAACTTTTACAGTCTCATGACTCGATAACAAAGCACGATACTTGAAATCTGTCTGCAGTTTCAAACTCCTGGCCAAAAGACCTTTTGAATGAGTCCAAGTTTGGCCCGTTTGAAGAATGGTTAGGGTTAGGGTTAGGAATAAGACCTAGGGTTAGGGTTAGGGTTAACTTTTAAAGTCTCATGACTCGATAACAAAGCACGATACTTGAAATCTGTCTGCAGTTTCAAACTCCTGGCCAAAAGACCTTTTGAATGAGTCCAAGTTTGGCCCGTTTGAAGAATGGTTAGGGTTAGGGTTAGGAAGAAGACCTAGGGTTAGGGTTAGGGTTAACTTTTACAGTCTCATGACTCGATAACAAAGCACGATACTTGAAATCTGTCTGCAGTTTCAAACTCCTGGCCAAAAGACCTTTTGAATGAGTCCAAGTTTGGCCCGTTTGAAGAATGGTTAGGGTTAAGGTTAGGGTTAGGATTAAGACCTAGGGCTATGGTTACACGATGAGGTCGGTTAAGTCAGTTTGGGTTGTCTTTTGGTGAAAGGTTTAACTGACATAACATTGTGGCCTGCCGTAGATACATGGCCACCGGCTGTAATGCTTAGTTTGTTTGTTTCTTCAGGCCAGTACCTACCGTCTGATACAAAAACTTTATCGCTTGGGTGGATTTAACCCGGAAAGCACCCTTTCACAGTTAGGGTTAGGGTTAGGAATAAGACCTAGGGTTAGGGTTAGGGTTAACTTTTACAGTCTCATGACTCGATAACAAAGCACGATACTTGAAATCTGTCTGCAGTTTCAAACTCCTGGCCAAAAGACCTTTTGAATGAGTCCAAGTTTGGCCCGTTTGAAGAATGGTTAGGGTTAAGGTTAGGGTTAGGATTAAGACCTAGGGCTATGGTTACACGATGAGGTCGGTTAAGTCAGTTTGGGTTGTCTTTTGGTGAAAGGTTTAACTGACATAACATTGTGGCCTGCCGTAGATACATGGCCACCGGCTGTAATGCTTAGTTTGTTTGTTTCTTCAGGCCAGTACCTACCGTCTGATACAAAAACTTTATCGCTTGGGTGGATTTAACCCGGAAAGCACCCTTTCACAGTTAGGGTTAGGGTTAGGAATAAGACCTAGGGTTAGGGTTAGGGTTAACTTTTACAGTCTCATGACTCGATAACAAAGCACGATACTTGAAATCTGTCTGCAGTTTCAAACTCCTGGCCAAAAGACCTTTTGAATGAGTCCAAGTTTGGCCCGTTTGAAGAATGGTTAGGGTTAAGGTTAGGGTTAGGATTAAGACCTAGGGCTATGGTTACACGATGAGGTCGGTTAAGTCAGTTTGGGTTGTCTTTTGGTGAAAGGTTTAACTGACATAACATTGTGGCCTGCCGTAGATACATGGCCACCGGCTGTAATGCTTAGTTTGTTTGTTTCTTCAGGCCAGTACCTACCGTCTGATACAAAAACTTTATCGCTTGGGTGGATTTAACCCGGAAAGCACCCTTTCACAGTTAGGGTTAGGGTTAGGAATAAGACCTAGGGTTAGGGTTAGGGTTAACTTTTACAGTCTCATGACTCGATAACAAAGCACGATACTTGAAATCTGTCTGCAGTTTCAAACTCCTGGCCAAAAGACCTTTTGAATGAGTCCAAGTTTGGCCCGTTTGAAGAATGGTTAGGGTTAAGGTTAGGGTTAGGATTAAGACCTAGGGCTATGGTTACACGATGAGGTCGGTTAAGTCAGTTTGGGTTGTCTTTTGGTGAAAGGTTTAACTGACATAACATTGTGGCCTGCCGTAGATACATGGCCACCGGCTGTAATGCTTAGTTTGTTTGTTTCTTCAGGCCAGTACCTACCGTCTGATACAAAAACTTTATCGCTTGGGTGGATTTAACCCGGAAAGCACCCTTTCACAGTTAGGGTTAGGGTTAGGAATAAGACCTAGGGTTAGGGTTAGGGTTAACTTTTACAGTCTCATGACTCGATAACAAAGCACGATACTTGAAATCTGTCTGCAGTTTCAAACTCCTGGCCAAAAGACCTTTTGAATGAGTCCAAGTTTGGCCCGTTTGAAGAATGGTTAGGGTTAGGGTTAGGAATAAGACCTAGGGTTAGGGTTAGGGTTAACTTTTACAGTCTCATGACTCGATAACAAAGCACGATACTTGAAATCTGTCTGCAGTTTAAAACTCCTGGCCAAAAGACCTTTTGAATGAGTCCAAGTTTGGCCCGTTTGAAGAATGGTTAGGGTTAGGGTTAGGAATAAGACCTAGGGTTAGGGTTAGGGTTAACTTTTACAGTCTCATGACTCGATAACAAAGCACGATACTTGAAATCTGTCTGCAGTTTCAAACTCCTGGCCAAAAGACCTTTTGAATGAGTCCAAGTTTGGCCCGTTTGAAGAATGGTTAGGGTTAAGGTTAGGGTTAGGATTAAGACCTAGGGCTATGGTTACACGATGAGGTCGGTTAAGTCAGTTTGGGTTGTCTTTTGGTGAAAGGTTTAACTGACATAACATTGTGGCCTGCCGTAGATACATGGCCACCGGCTGTAATGCTTAGTTTGTTTGTTTCTTCAGGCCAGTACCTACCGTCTGATACAAAAACTTTATCGCTTGGGTGGATTTAACCCGGAAAGCACCCTTTCACAGTTAGGGTTAGGGTTAGGAATAAGACCTAGGGTTAGGGTTAGGGTTAACTTTTACAGTCTCATGACTCGATAACAAAGCACGATACTTGAAATCTGTCTGCAGTTTCAAACTCCTGGCCAAAAGACCTTTTGAATGAGTCCAAGTTTGGCCCGTTTGAAGAATGGTTAGGGTTAGGGTTAGGAATAAGACCTAGGGTTAGGGTTAGGGTTAACTTTTAAAGTCTCATGACTCGATAACAAAGCACGATACTTGAAATCTGTCTGCAGTTTCAAACTCCTGGCCAAAAGACCTTTTGAATGAGTCCAAGTTTGGCCCGTTTGAAGAATGGTTAGGGTTAGGGTTAGGAAGAAGACCTAGGGTTAGGGTTAGGGTTAACTTTTACAGTCTCATGACTCGATAACAAAGCACGATACTTGAAATCTGTCTGCAGTTTCAAACTCCTGGCCAAAAGACCTTTTGAATGAGTCCAAGTTTGGCCCGTTTGAAGAATGGTTAGGGTTAAGGTTAGGGTTAGGATTAAGACCTAGGGCTATGGTTACACGATGAGGTCGGTTAAGTCAGTTTGGGTTGTCTTTTGGTGAAAGGTTTAACTGACATAACATTGTGGCCTGCCGTAGATACATGGCCACCGGCTGTAATGCTTAGTTTGTTTGTTTCTTCAGGCCAGTACCTACCGTCTGATACAAAAACTTTATCGCTCGGGTGGATTTAACCCGGAAAGCACCCTTTCACAGTTAGGGTTAGGGTTAGGAATAAGACCTAGGGTTAGGGTTAGGGTTAACTTTTACAGTCTCATGACTCGATAACAAAGCACGATACTTGAAATCTGTCTGCAGTTTCAAACTCCTGGCCAAAAGACCTTTTGAATGAGTCCAAGTTTGGCCCGTTTGAAGAATGGTTAGGGTTAAGGTTAGGGTTAGGATTAAGACCTAGGGCTATGGTTACACGATGAGGTCGGTTAAGTCAGTTTGGGTTGTCTTTTGGTGAAAGGTTTAACTGACATAACATTGTGGCCTGCCGTAGATACATGGCCACCGGCTGTAATGCTTAGTTTGTTTGTTTCTTCAGGCCAGTACCTACCGTCTGATACAAAAACTTTATCGCTTGGGTGGATTTAACCCGGAAAGCACCCTTTCACAGTTAGGGTTAGGGTTAGGAATAAGACCTAGGGTTAGGGTTAGGGTTAACTTTTACAGTCTCATGACTCGATAACAAAGCACGATACTTGAAATCTGTCTGCAGTTTCAAACTCCTGGCCAAAAGACCTTTTGAATGAGTCCAAGTTTGGCCCGTTTGAAGAATGGTTAGGGTTAGGGTTAGGAATAAGACCTAGGGTTAGGGTTAGGGTTAACTTTTACAGTCTCATGACTCGATAACAAAGCACGATACTTGAAATCTGTCTGCAGTTTAAAACTCCTGGCCAAAAGACCTTTTGAATGAGTCCAAGTTTGGCCCGTTTGAAGAATGGTTAGGGTTAGGGTTAGGAATAAGACCTAGGGTTAGGGTTAGGGTTAACTTTTACAGTCTCATGACTCGATAACAAAGCACGATACTTGAAATCTGTCTGCAGTTTCAAACTCCTGGCCAAAAGACCTTTTGAATGAGTCCAAGTTTGGCCCGTTTGAAGAATGGTTAGGGTTAAGGTTAGGGTTAGGATTAAGACCTAGGGCTATGGTTACACGATGAGGTCGGTTAAGTCAGTTTGGGTTGTCTTTTGGTGAAAGGTTTAACTGACATAACATTGTGGCCTGCCGTAGATACATGGCCACCGGCTGTAATGCTTAGTTTGTTTGTTTCTTCAGGCCAGTACCTACCGTCTGATACAAAAACTTTATCGCTTGGGTGGATTTAACCCGGAAAGCACCCTTTCACAGTTAGGGTTAGGGTTAGGAATAAGACCTAGGGTTAGGGTTAGGGTTAACTTTTACAGTCTCATGACTCGATAACAAAGCACGATACTTGAAATCTGTCTGCAGTTTAAAACTCCTGGCCAAAAGACCTTTTGAATGAGTCCAAGTTTGGCCCGTTTGAAGAATGGTTAGGGTTAGGGTTAGGAATAAGACCTAGGGTTAGGGTTAGGGTTAACTTTTACAGTCTCATGACTCGATAACAAAGCACGATACTTGAAATCTGTCTGCAGTTTAAAACTCCTGGCCAAAAGACCTTTTGAATGAGTCCAAGTTTGGCCCGTTTGAAGAATGGTTAGGGTTAGGGTTAGGAATAAGACCTAGGGTTAGGGTTAGGGTTAACTTTTACAGTCTCATGACTCGATAACAAAGCACGATACTTGAAATCTGTCTGCAGTTTCAAACTCCTGGCCAAAAGACCTTTTGAATGAGTCCAAGTTTGGCCCGTTTGAAGAATGGTTAGGGTTAGGGTTAGGAATAAGACCTAGGGTTAGGGTTAGGGTTAACTTTTACAGTCTCATGACTCGATAACAAAGCACGATACTTGAAATCTGTCTGCAGTTTCAAACTCCTGGCCAAAAGACCTTTTGAATGAGTCCAAGTTTGGCCCGTTTGAAGAATGGTTAGGGTTAGGGTTAGGATTAAGACCTAGGGCTATGGTTACACGATGAGGTCGGTTAAGTCAGTTTGGGTTGTCTTTTGGTGAAAGGTTTAACTGACATAACATTGTGGCCTGCCGTAGATACATGGCCACCGGCTGTAATGCTTAGTTTGTTTGTTTCTTCAAGCCAGTACCTACCGTCTGATACAAAAACTTTATCGCTTGGGTGGATTTAACCCGGAAAGCACCCTTTCACAGTTAGGGTTAGGGTTAGGAATAAGACCTAGGGTTAGGGTTAGGGTTAACTTTTACAGTCTCATGACTCGATAACAAAGCACGATACTTGAAATCTGTCTGCAGTTTCAAACTCCTGGCCAAAAGACCTTTTGAATGAGTCCAAGTTTGGCCCGTTTGAAGAATGGTTAGGGTTAGGGTTAGGAATAAGACCTAGGGTTAGGGTTAGGGTTAACTTTTAAAGTCTCATGACTCGATAACAAAGCACGATACTTGAAATCTGTCTGCAGTTTCAAACTCCTGGCCAAAAGACCTTTTGAATGAGTCCAAGTTTGGCCCGTTTGAAGAATGGTTAGGGTTAAGGTTAGGGTTAGGATTAAGACCTAGGGCTATGGTTACACGATGAGGTCGGTTAAGTCAGTTTGGGTTGTCTTTTGGTGAAAGGTTTAACTGACATAACATTGTGGCCTGCCGTAGATACATGGCCACCGGCTGTAATGCTTAGTTTGTTTGTTTCTTCAGGCCAGTACCTACCGTCTGATACAAAAACTTTATCGCTTGGGTGGATTTAACCCGGAAAGCACCCTTTCACAGTTAGGGTTAGGGTTAGGAATAAGACCTAGGGTTAGGGTTAGGGTTAACTTTTACAGTCTCATGACTCGATAACAAAGCACGATACTTGAAATCTGTCTGCAGTTTCAAACTCCTGGCCAAAAGACCTTTTGAATGAGTCCAAGTTTGGCCCGTTTGAAGAATGGTTAGGGTTAAGGTTAGGGTTAGGATTAAGACCTAGGGCTATGGTTACACGATGAGGTCGGTTAAGTCAGTTTGGGTTGTCTTTTGGTGAAAGGTTTAACTGACATAACATTGTGGCCTGCCGTAGATACATGGCCACCGGCTGTAATGCTTAGTTTGTTTGTTTCTTCAGGCCAGTACCTACCGTCTGATACAAAAACTTTATCGCTTGGGTGGATTTAACCCGGAAAGCACCCTTTCACAGTTAGGGTTAGGGTTAGGAATAAGACCTAGGGTTAGGGTTAGGGTTAACTTTTACAGTCTCATGACTCGATAACAAAGCACGATACTTGAAATCTGTCTGCAGTTTCAAACTCCTGGCCAAAAGACCTTTTGAATGAGTCCAAGTTTGGCCCGTTTGAAGAATGGTTAGGGTTAAGGTTAGGGTTAGGATTAAGACCTAGGGCTATGGTTACACGATGAGGTCGGTTAAGTCAGTTTGGGTTGTCTTTTGGTGAAAGGTTTAACTGACATAACATTGTGGCCTGCCGTAGATACATGGCCACCGGCTGTAATGCTTAGTTTGTTTGTTTCTTCAGGCCAGTACCTACCGTCTGATACAAAAACTTTATCGCTTGGGTGGATTTAACCCGGAAAGCACCCTTTCACAGTTAGGGTTAGGGTTAGGAATAAGACCTAGGGTTAGGGTTAGGGTTAACTTTTACAGTCTCATGACTCGATAACAAAGCACGATACTTGAAATCTGTCTGCAGTTTCAAACTCCTGGCCAAAAGACCTTTTGAATGAGTCCAAGTTTGGCCCGTTTGAAGAATGGTTAGGGTTAGGGTTAGGAATAAGACCTAGGGTTAGGGTTAGGGTTAACTTTTAAAGTCTCATGACTCGATAACAAAGCACGATACTTGAAATCTGTCTGCAGTTTCAAACTCCTGGCCAAAAGACCTTTTGAATGAGTCCAAGTTTGGCCCGTTTGAAGAATGGTTAGGGTTAGGGTTAGGAATAAGACCTAGGGTTAGGGTTAGGGTTAACTTTTACAGTCTCATGACTCGATAACAAAGCACGATACTTGAAATCTGTCTGCAGTTTCAAACTCCTGGCCAAAAGACCTTTTGAATGAGTCCAAGTTTGGCCCGTTTGAAGAATGGTTAGGGTTAAGGTTAGGGTTAGGATTAAGACCTAGGGCTATGGTTACACGATGAGGTCGGTTAAGTCAGTTTGGGTTGTCTTTTGGTGAAAGGTTTAACTGACATAACATTGTGGCCTGCCGTAGATACATGGCCACCGGCTGTAATGCTTAGTTTGTTTGTTTCTTCAGGCCAGTACCTACCGTCTGATACAAAAACTTTATCGCTTGGGTGGATTTAACCCGGAAAGCACCCTTTCACAGTTAGGGTTAGGGTTAGGAATAAGACCTAGGGTTAGGGTTAGGGTTAACTTTTAAAGTCTCATGACTCGATAACAAAGCACGATACTTGAAATCTGTCTGCAGTTTCAAACTCCTGGCCAAAAGACCTTTTGAATGAGTCCAAGTTTGGCCCGTTTGAAGAATGGTTAGGGTTAGGGTTAGGAATAAGACCTAGGGTTAGGGTTAGGGTTAACTTTTACAGTCTCATGACTCGATAACAAAGCACGATACTTGAAATCTGTCTGCAGTTTCAAACTCCTGGCCAAAAGACCTTTTGAATGAGTCCAAGTTTGGCCCGTTTGAAGAATGGTTAGGGTTAAGGTTAGGGTTAGGATTAAGACCTAGGGCTATGGTTACACGATGAGGTCGGTTAAGTCAGTTTGGGTTGTCTTTTGGTGAAAGGTTTAACTGACATAACATTGTGGCCTGCCGTAGATACATGGCCACCGGCTGTAATGCTTAGTTTGTTTGTTTCTTCAGGCCAGTACCTACCGTCTGATACAAAAACTTTATCGCTTGGGTGGATTTAACCCGGAAAGCACCCTTTCACAGTTAGGGTTAGGGTTAGGAATAAGACCTAGGGTTAGGGTTAGGGTTAACTTTTACAGTCTCATGACTCGATAACAAAGCACGATACTTGAAATCTGTCTGCAGTTTAAAACTCCTGGCCAAAAGACCTTTTGAATGAGTCCAAGTTTGGCCCGTTTGAAGAATGGTTAGGGTTAGGGTTAGGAATAAGACCTAGGGTTAGGGTTAGGGTTAACTTTTAAAGTCTCATGACTCGATAACAAAGCACGATACTTGAAATCTGTCTGCAGTTTCAAACTCCTGGCCAAAAGACCTTTTGAATGAGTCCAAGTTTGGCCCGTTTGAAGAATGGTTAGGGTTAAGGTTAGGGTTAGGATTAAGACCTAGGGCTATGGTTAGGGTTAGGGTTAGGGTTAGGGTTACACGATGAGGTCGGTTAAGTCAGTTTGGGTTGTCTTTTGGTGAAAGGTTTAACTGACATAACATTGTGGCCTGCCTTAGATACATGGCCACCGGCTGTAATGCTTAGTTTGTTTGTTTCTTCAGGCCAGTACCTACCGTCTGATACAAAAACTTTATCGCTTGGGTGGATTTAACCCGGAAAGCACCCTTTCACAGTTAGGGTTAGGGTTAGGAATAAGACCTAGGGTTAGGGTTAGGGTTAACTTTTACAGTCTCATGACTCGATAACAAAGCACGATACTTGAAATCTGTCTGCAGTTTCAAACTCCTGGCCAAAAGACCTTTTGAATGAGTCCAAGTTTGGCCCGTTTGAAGAATGGTTAGGGTTAGGGTTAGGAATAAGACCTAGGGTTAGGGTTAGGGTTAACTTTTACAGTCTCATGACTCGTTAGGGTTAGGGTTACACGATGAGGTCGGTTAAGTCAGTTTGGGTTGTCTTTTGGTGAAAGGTTTAACTGACATAACATTGTGGCCTGCCGTAGATACATGGCCACCGGCTGTAATGCTTAGTTTGTTTGTTTCTTCAGGCCAGTACCTACCGTCTGATACAAAAACTTTATCGCTTGGGTGGATTTAACCCGGAAAGCACCCTTTCACAGTTAGGGTTAGGGTTAGGAATAAGACCTAGGGTTAGGGTTAGGGTTAACTTTTACAGTCTCATGACTCGATAACAAAGCACGATACTTGAAATCTGTCTGCAGTTTCAAACTCCTGGCCAAAAGACCTTTTGAATGAGTCCAAGTTTGGCCCGTTTGAAGAATGGTTAGGGTTAGGGTTAGGAATAAGACCTAGGGTTAGGGTTAGGGTTAACTTTTACAGTCTCATGACTCGTTAGGGTTAGGGTTACACGATGAGGTCGGTTAAGTCAGTTTGGGTTGTCTTTTGGTGAAAGGTTTAACTGACATAACATTGTGGCCTGCCGTAGATACATGGCCACCGGCTGTAATGCTTAGTTTGTTTGTTTCTTCAGGCCAGTACCTACCGTCTGATACAAAAACTTTATCGCTTGGGTGGATTTAACCCGGAAAGCACCCTTTCACAGTTAGGGTTAGGGTTAGGAATAAGACCTAGGGTTAGGGTTAGGGTTAACTTTTAAAGTCTCATGACTCGATAACAAAGCACGATACTTGAAATCTGTCTGCAGTTTCAAACTCCTGGCCAAAAGACCTTTTGAATGAGTCCAAGTTTGGCCCGTTTGAAGAATGGTTAGGGTTAGGGTTAGGAATAAGACCTAGGGTTAGGGTTAGGGTTAACTTTTACAGTCTCATGACTCGATAACAAAGCACGATACTTGAAATCTGTCTGCAGTTTCAAACTCCTGGCCAAAAGACCTTTTGAATGAGTCCAAGTTTGGCCCGTTTGAAGAATGGTTAGGGTTAAGGTTAGGGTTAGGATTAAGACCTAGGGCTATGGTTACACGATGAGGTCGGTTAAGTCAGTTTGGGTTGTCTTTTGGTGAAAGGTTTAACTGACATAACATTGTGGCCTGCCGTAGATACATGGCCACCGGCTGTAATGCTTAGTTTGTTTGTTTCTTCAGGCCAGTACCTACCGTCTGATACAAAAACTTTATCGCTTGGGTGGATTTAACCCGGAAAGCACCCTTTCACAGTTAGGGTTAGGGTTAGGAATAAGACCTAGGGTTAGGGTTAGGGTTAACTTTTAAAGTCTCATGACTCGATAACAAAGCACGATACTTGAAATCTGTCTGCAGTTTCAAACTCCTGGCCAAAAGACCTTTTGAATGAGTCCAAGTTTGGCCCGTTTGAAGAATGGTTAGGGTTAGGGTTAGGAATAAGACCTAGGGTTAGGGTTAGGGTTAACTTTTACAGTCTCATGACTCGATAACAAAGCACGATACTTGAAATCTGTCTGCAGTTTCAAACTCCTGGCCAAAAGACCTTTTGAATGAGTCCAAGTTTGGCCCGTTTGAAGAATGGTTAGGGTTAAGGTTAGGGTTAGGATTAAGACCTAGGGCTATGGTTACACGATGAGGTCGGTTAAGTCAGTTTGGGTTGTCTTTTGGTGAAAGGTTTAACTGACATAACATTGTGGCCTGCCGTAGATACATGGCCACCGGCTGTAATGCTTAGTTTGTTTGTTTCTTCAGGCCAGTACCTACCGTCTGATACAAAAACTTTATCGCTTGGGTGGATTTAACCCGGAAAGCACCCTTTCACAGTTAGGGTTAGGGTTAGGAATAAGACCTAGGGTTAGGGTTAGGGTTAACTTTTACAGTCTCATGACTCGATAACAAAGCACGATACTTGAAATCTGTCTGCAGTTTCAAACTCCTGGCCAAAAGACCTTTTGAATGAGTCCAAGTTTGGCCCGTTTGAAGAATGGTTAGGGTTAGGGTTAGGAATAAGACCTAGGGTTAGGGTTAGGGTTAACTTTTAAAGTCTCATGACTCGATAACAAAGCACGATACTTGAAATCTGTCTGCAGTTTCAAACTCCTGGCCAAAAGACCTTTTGAATGAGTCCAAGTTTGGCCCGTTTGAAGAATGGTTAGGGTTAAGGTTAGGGTTAGGATTAAGACCTAGGGCTATGGTTAGGGTTAGGGTTAGGGTTAGGGTTACACGATGAGGTCGGTTAAGTCAGTTTGGGTTGTCTTTTGGTGAAAGGTTTAACTGACATAACATTGTGGCCTGCCGTAGATACATGGCCACCGGCTGTAATGCTTAGTTTGTTTGTTTCTTCAGGCCAGTACCTACCGTCTGATACAAAAACTTTATCGCTTGGGTGGATTTAACCCGGAAAGCACCCTTTCACAGTTAGGGTTAGGGTTAGGAATAAGACCTAGGGTTAGGGTTAGGGTTAACTTTTACAGTCTCATGACTCGATAACAAAGCACGATACTTGAAATCTGTCTGCAGTTTCAAACTCCTGGCCAAAAGACCTTTTGAATGAGTCCAAGTTTGGCCCGTTTGAAGAATGGTTAGGGTTAGGGTTAGGAATAAGACCTAGGGTTAGGGTTAGGGTTAACTTTTACAGTCTCATGACTCGATAACAAAGCACGATACTTGAAATCTGTCTGCAGTTTCAAACTCCTGGCCAAAAGACCTTTTGAATGAGTCCAAGTTTGGCCCGTTTGAAGAATGGTTAGGGTTAGGGTTAGGAATAAGACCTAGGGTTAGGGTTAGGGTTAACTTTTAAAGTCTCATGACTCGATAACAAAGCACGATACTTGAAATCTGTCTGCAGTTTCAAACTCCTGGCCAAAAGACCTTTTGAATGAGTCCAAGTTTGGCCCGTTTGAAGAATGGTTAGGGTTAGGGTTAGGAATAAGACCTAGGGTTAGGGTTAGGGTTAACTTTTACAGTCTCATGACTCGATAACAAAGCACGATACTTGAAATCTGTCTGCAGTTTCAAACTCCTGGCCAAAAGACCTTTTGAATGAGTCCAAGTTTGGCCCGTTTGAAGAATGGTTAGGGTTAAGGTTAGGGTTAGGATTAAGACCTAGGGCTATGGTTACACGATGAGGTCGGTTAAGTCAGTTTGGGTTGTCTTTTGGTGAAAGGTTTAACTGACATAACATTGTGGCCTGCCGTAGATACATGGCCACCGGCTGTAATGCTTAGTTTGTTTGTTTCTTCAGGCCAGTACCTACCTGTTTACTTTACACAGGTATCCGCCTCACTGGCTGTAACACCACCGGTTTACTTTACACAGGTATCCGCCTCACTGGCTGTATCACCACCTGTTTACTTTACACAGGTATCCGCCTCACTGGCTGTATCACCACCTGTTTACTTTACACAGGTATCCGCCTCACTGGCTGTATCACCACCTGTTTACTTTACACAGGTATCCGCCTCACTGGCTGTAACACCACCTCTTTACTTTACACAGGTATCCGCCTCACTGGCTGTACCACCACCTGTTTACTTTACACAGGTATCCGCCTCACTGGCTGTATCACCACCTGTTTACTTTACACAGGTATCCGCCACACTGGCTGTATCACCACCTGTTTACTTTACACAGGTATCCGCCTCACTGGCTGTAACACCACCTGTTTACTTTACACAGGTATCCGCCACACTGGCTGTACCACCACCTGTTTACTTTACACAGGTATCCGCCTCACTGGCTGTAACACCACCTGTTTACTTTACACAGGTATCCGCCACACTGGCTGTACCACCACCTGTTTACTTTACACAGGTATCCGCCACACTGGCTGTATCACCACCTGTTTACTTTACACAGGTATCCGCCACACTGGCTGTATCACCACCTGTTTGCTTTACACAGGTCTCCGCCTCACTGGCTGTATCACCACCTGTTTACTTTACACAGGTATCCGCCACACTGGCTGTACCACCACCTGTTTACTTTACACAGGTATCCGCCTCACTGGCTGTATCACCACCTGTTTACTTTACACAGGTATCCGCCTCACTGGCTGTATCACCACCTGTTTACTTTACACAGGTATCCGCCTCACTGGCTGTATCACCACCTGTTTACTTTACACAGGTATCCGCCACACTGGCTGTATCACCACCTGTTTACTTTACACAGGTCTCCGCCTCACTGGCTGTAACACCACCTGTTTACTTTACACAGGTATCCGCCACACTGGCTGTACCACCACCTGTTTACTTTACACAGGTATCCGCCTCACTGGCTGTACCACCACCTGTTTACTTTACACAGGTCTCCGCCTCACTGGCTGTAACATCACCTGTTTACTTTACACAGGTATCCGCCACACTGGCTGTACCACCACCTGTTTACTTTACACAGGTATCCGCCACACTGGCTGTATCACCACCTGTTTACTTTACACAGGTATCCGCCACACTGGCTGTATCACCACCTGTTTACTTTACACAGGTCTCCGCCTCACTGGCTGTAACACCACCTGTTTACTTTACACAGGTATCCGCCACACTGGCTGTACCACCACCTGTTTACTTTACACAGGTATCCGCCTCACTGGCTGTAACACCACCGGTTTACTTTACACAGGTATCCGCCACACTGGCTGTATCACCACATGTTTACTTTACACAGGTATCCGCCACACTGGCTGTACCACCACCTGTTTACTTTACACAGGTATCCGCCTCACTGGCTGTATCACCACCTGTTTACTTTACACAGGTATCCGCCACACTGGCTGTACCACCACCTGTTTACTTTACACAGGTATCCGCCTCACTGGCTGTATCACCACCTGTTTACTTTACACAGGTATCCGCCTCACTGGCTGTACCACCACCTGTTTACTTTACACAGGTCTCCGCCTCACTGGCTGTAACACCACCTGTTTACTTTACACAGGTATCCGCCACACTGGCTGTACCACCACCTGTTTACTTTACACAGGTATCCGCCTCACTGGCTGTATCACCACCTGTTTACTTTACACAGGTATCCGTCACACTGGCTGTATCACCACCTGTTTACTTTACACAGGTATCCGCCTCACTGGCTGTAACACCACCTGTTTACTTTACACAGGTATCCGCCACACTGGCTGTATCACCACCTGTTTACTTTACACAGGTATCCGCCTCACTGGCTGTAACACCACCTGTTTACTTTACACAGGTATCCGCCACACTGGCTGTATCACCACCTGTTTGCTTTACACAGGTATCCGCCTCACTGGCTGTAACACCACCTGTTTACTTTACACAGGTATCCGCCACACTGGCTGTATCACCACCTGTTTACTTTACACAGGTATCCGCCACACTGGCTGTATCACCACCTGTTTACTTTACACAGGTATCCGCCTCACTGGCTGTATCACCACCGGTTTACTTTACACAGGTATCCGCCACACTGGCTGTATCACCACCTGTTTACTTTACACAGGTATCCGCCACACTGGCTGTATCACCACCTGTTTACTTTACACAGGTATCCGCCTCACTGGCTGTAACACCACCTGTTTACTTTACACAGGTATCCGCCACACTGGCTGTATCACCACCTGTTTACTTTACACAGGTATCCGCCACACTGGCTGTATCACCACCTGTTTACTTTACACAGGTCTCCGCCTCACTGGCTGTAACACCACCTGTTTACTTTACACAGGTATCCGCCACACTGGCTGTATCACCACCTGTTTGCTTTACACAGGTATCCGCCTCACTGGCTGTATCACCACCTGTTTACTTTACACAGGTATCCGCCTAACTGGCTGTATCACCACCTGTTTACTTTACACAGGTATCCGCCTCACTGGCTGTATCACCACCTGTTTACTTTACACAGGTATCCGCCTCACTGGCTGTATCACCACCTGTTTACTTTACACAGGTCTCCGCCTCACTGGCTGTACCACCACCGGTTTACAATACACAGATTTCCACCATGCAGGTTTCCGCCACACAGGCTACACCACACAGGTATCCACCACACTGGCTATACCACCACACAGGTTTACAGTACACAGATTTACACCACACAGGTTTAACGTTACACCACACCGGGTTACACTACACAGAATCTACCGTATACCGCGGCCGCTGGCACGCAGTTTCCACCAAGCAGTTTTCTACCACACAAGTTTACACCACAAAATCAGAACAAACAACGCATGAAATCCAATTAAGTAGGTAAGCTATCAGAGTAGATGTAATTCGGTACAAATATCGTCCTACAAAACATGTAATCACTCACTCGCCCTCCCCACTCTGCATCAGATTCATATGCAAATGACTACAGTTGGCCGGGACGCGCCGCCGACATGTTTGAATTCATTCAGAATCCACAAATATAGGTGCAAAAAATTGATAACAACTATCTGTACGTGATATATAAGTTGTCCAAGTTCCCTGGCAGACCATATAATAATGATACGTCTTCAAATGGAATTCGTACCTATAGTTGCCCTCCCTACATTAGAGTTGTCGCCCTCCCCACATTTACGTGTCGGTTACAAAACAGTCAGGAAATTGGTTCAAAATCTAAATAAGCCAGCATTTGCCAATATTACAGCTTCACAATACGTTTACGTGTGACTTATGCCCTAAGTCAAAATGAAAAAGTCAAGGAAATTGGTACTTAGATACGTGAAAAAGAGAAATTTCTCGGGAGCTCTCGTGTTTGCTGCCGCTTACCTCCGCGCCTGCACACTAAATGTCTCTCTTTCTGTTTGTAATACATCAAATCTGTTTCTTAATGTCAGTGCACTATATTTGTAGCTTATACTTGGATCTGCAAGGGAGGACCAGTCATAGCGAGGGCATTTGGTTGCTGGCTTCTCGTTTCAACGTAGGCTTAGGCATATTTCAGCTGACACTATTCTGTGGTCTGAGATACTGAATGTGTTGTAGGCTTCACAATTCTCTACACTGTTTACCCACTTTCTGTTTACAAGGATGTAGTCCAACTGCGCTCTAGTGCCATTTGGATACGAAAATGTCCACAGCTTTCCTTTACGTTTCTGGAATATCGTGTTTAGACATACTAGTCTGTTATTTGGTCCTTACCAATTTGTGCATTCATGTCACCACTTATTACATCTGACTAGACATTCCCAAATCAGACATAGGCAAGGAATATCACGACAAATGGAATTTTGGAAATAACACAACTCTTTATTTCAAACCGAACAACTGGAACTCTGGAACAACTGGAGTTTTTCAGCTAACAGATTCAAGGAATAAAACACGCTATATAATGTATTTGCTTCTACTGTGTAGTTCTGATCTACTGTGAATGTTACAACGTTCCTTATATTTCCCTATCTACCGGTACTTCATTTCAAACCGAACAACTGGAACTCTGGAACAACTGGAGTTTTTCAGCTAACAGATTCAAGGAATAAAACACGCTATATAATGTATTTGCTTCTACTGTGTAGTTCTGATCTACTGTGAATGTTACAACGTTCCTTATATTTCCCTATCTACCGGTACTTCATTTCAAACCGAACGACTGGAGACCGTGAAACCATGAACATAAAGTAACGTTGCAAGAAACAATCAGTCTATATTCAGTGGCAAGTCTTGGCGTGCCGGTGGAGACTGCCACCGTGTCTGAACTGCTTGCCGCACTTCTCACATCTGTAGGGCTTCTCTCCGGTGTGTAGTCTCATGTGCACCTCCAATGCTCCTAAGGTTGCAAACCTCCTGCCGCACTCCTCACATGTGTAAGGTTTCTCCCCAGTGTGAGTACGAAAGTGGCGCGAAAGGTTGCCTTTAACTGCGAAGGCTCGGTCACATTCCTGGCACACGTAAGGTTTTTCCCCCGTGTGAGTCCGCATGTGCTTTGTTATTGCACTGAGGTCTCTAAAGTGCGACCCGCACGCATCGCAATGGTACGGTTTCTCGCCGCTGTGCGTCCTCTTGTGATAGATGTAGGAAGACGCCGTGCTGAACTGCTTGCCGCAATCCTTGCAGCGGTACGGGGTCTCACCCGTGTGGTTTCGTATGTGGACCCTCAGGTTGTACATCCTTGGAGTGGAGAACCCACAATGCTCGCAAACGAACATTGTTGACCTGGAATAGATTCAGAAGTTTGTTATTGAAAGCGATCAGGTAGGCATTACTACATAGCACAAAGTTTTTTCACAACATGGTACACGTTATTTCACAGAAAAAAGTTTTCCGGTCAAGGCTAGAATATAGCACACTTCAAGCCTTATTATCTTGCAATAAGGAGCTAATTTGCATAATTAGTAAGGAAAGTTTGTTAACCAACTGCCTTTCAATGGGACATGGGACAGTGTCAGGTCATGTAAACAGATAGCCTTGCATAAACGTACATGTAGGTCAAATAAATAAACTTTTCTCCAAGCAGAGGTGTGGGTCCTGCTGGTTTTTGACGCGTTCAGTTTAAGCATTGTTGTTCAACACGGTTGGCGACATAACGAAATAGGGACAAAATAGAAAGCCTGACTAGAAACACCTAAAAACGTGCCAGATCAACTTTCAACACTGCCATATCGAACCTTTGTGGCACGTAAATATAAATCACTTTCCATAATAAGCCTTGATTATTTGGCGAAGATAATGTGTTTGTGGAACTCTAGTTTACATTTACCAAACTTCATCACCAACGTAATAAGTTAGGCACACTATCTGGCGTAGCACTAAATAGCGATAAAGTAGACATTGAAAGTACTTACCAGATCAGACGAGCAGATGACGAGATGAAAAAAAACTTGGCTATTTGAAGACGGCTAGAAAACGTTCCGAATCGTTTGAAATCGAATCAGGTACTGTCGACTACGAACTTCAACGACCATTTTATGTAGAAGCGGGCCCTTTGTTTATCCGTGAAATTAGCTATATCAACAATGCTATTGTTACATAATCAAACAGTTGTCTGACAAATCATGATGACCAGTGATTATGTAATTAGTCCCAGCGCGTGCAGATCTCATTGCGCTAATTGAATATTACAACTTCTTTTGTATCAACTGATCAACAGCAAACGCCGCCCTCAAGCGCATCTCTGTGCACTGACCAATCGCAACGTCAGATTTCGGCCAGGGAACCAATCAGACGTCCGGGCGCCCACCAATTGTAATTTGCGGGCATCTGATTAGCGGGTCTCATAAATTCACTCCCCACCGCTCGACGACTACTTTTAATGTCTTGGACTTGAGCGTAGACGAAGTTCACCCGTTCGTTCGACATGCACGTACCAAGCAGACCGCCCGTAAGTCCACCGGTGGCAAAGCCCCAAGGAAGCAGCTGGCAACCAAGGCCGCGCGCAAGAGCGCCCCTGCTAATGGCGGCGTCAAGAAGCCTCACCGCTACAGGCCCGACGGACCTGCGCTTCCAGAGCTCGGCGGTCATGGCCCTGCAGGAAGCCGGCGAGGCCTACCTGGTCGGTGTCTTCGAGGACACCAACCTGTGCGCCATCCACGCCAAGCGCGTCACCATCATGCCCAAGGACATCAACAACCCCGGCCCTTTTCAGGGCCACCCACATATCCCAGAAAGATCTATATCCTTCCACCTTTCTTTAAACAGACGCAGTTGTTGCGCCTGAAATACAATTACACACCACTCGCACATCACCCCCCCCCCACACACACACACAACTTATACCTGTACACGCAAATCAATTCAGCCGACAGTGTAATGACTTTATCAACGTTAGAGAATGTTATGTGAACGCGTGCATCCGGTCGCGAACACATAACCTGTACACGCGTATAATATACATATAGGTCAGCTAGCATTAAACGACACCGTATTGCGGTCATTTCTTGTACTTGTATGATCGGTCTTGCTCACGCTTTGCGATAATTGTCTGTCAGCTATCTTGGACTGGGATATGTCGTATTTGGGTAATTTTATTCGTATATCTGCATTGTGCAGGCACTTGATTCAGTGTGAAGAGAACACAGTTCTTTCGAGAGGATGTGGGTGGCCCTGAAAAGGGCCGGGGTTCAGTTTCTTTAATTACTGAGCCTTGCTGGTCTTCTTGGGCAGAAGCACGGCGTGGATGTTGGGCAGAACGCCGCCCTGTGCGATGGTCACGCCGCCAAGAAGCTTGTTCAACTCCTCGTCGTTGCGGACGACCAGTTGAAGGTGACGGGGGATGATTCTGGTTTTCTTGTTGTCGCGGGCAGCGTTACCGGCCAGCTCCAGGACCTCGGCCGTCAGGTACTCCAGCACGGCCGCCAGGTACACCGGTGCGCCGGCACCCACGCGCCGCGCGTGGGTTTCCCTTGCACCCGACCGACCGGGAACTGGAGACCCGCCCGGGAAGAACGGCTCTTTGCCTTTGCGCGTGCCTTGCCACCTTCGCCACGTCCAGACATCTTGTAGTAGTCGATTGATTTACGTCAAACGGCAGAAAGAATGAGGGAATGAAGAGGCATTATCTCCTGTCCAAACAATTTATACCCCGCCGATGGATTCACGGCTTCAGCCAGCGAACCAATAGAGAGAGCTCACTCTCGGTGAGAAGAAGTTCTACCACGTCCGCACCTTAGACTAGACAATCCCCAAATTTGCATTGTTCTCCCATATAAAGGCCTGGCCGAGACGACAAGCGGAAAAGCCGCCAAAAGCCGCCAGGCCCGCAGGGGACAAGACGCGCGGAGAAAGAGAAGGGAAACCTTCGGCGTCTACATCTACAAGGTGCTCAATACGAAGCTTCTCGACTGGCTCACTACAACAAGCGCTCCACCATCAGCAGCCGCGAGATCCAGACCGCCGTGCGACTCCTGCTGCCGGGCGAGTTGGCCAAGCACGCCGTCAGCGACTAGACTACACACAACGCACACGCCGAAAAACCTGGGATCGCAGGCGACATAAGACAGTACAGAACTTATGTCCTGGAACACAACAACAACAACAAAAACAACAGGATGATCATGAAAGAAAACAAAGAAGTGAATTTTGACGTAATAAAAGTCTGCACACGTTCTTATTACACCAAACAAAGCTGACGCAACAAGAAACTTGCGCCCCTTGCCTTCTGCCGCCTGTGTCTAATTTTGTACCCGGAGGTAGAGAAGGTCGCTATACTTAGCTATAGGCGAACGAAGGGCACTGCCTTTCTTTCGCTCGTCTCAGTAAAAAAATACACACACACCTGTACCACCGTATACCATTAATACAGATATCAGCATTTATTCATTTCCACTTGTTTGGTAATAACAGATGTATTCATTACGAATGTGAATGTGTGAGCGATATAATTCTTTCTTTAGGATGTGGGTGGCCCTGAAAAGGGCCGGGGTTTCAAAGGGCTGGTTCTTCAGTATCAGTCTACGGACGGGCGCAAGGTTTGAGAGTTACGAAGGAAATCGGCGCCTTGTCTCTCGCCATAGTCGAACAAGAGTTCCGTTCCCTCCGAAATGTCACGGTTAGCTAGTAGGAGAACTGCCGGGTCTGGATCGCCTCCCGTCACTATAGCAAGTTTCAGATTTGCATTATTTCGGCTGTGGTTTATAAGCGCTGCCGGATTGCTGTCGGACACATTGCCATCGATGACAAAAACTGCCGCGCCTGTATAAACCCAAAGTAATTTGGCATGGTCTCCTTCTTCTAGAGAGTCAAGGCGTTGGACTGCTACTGAATTGGCGATTCTCTCTCCTCTGTACTCAGAAACTATACTACCTCGGCGTATGGTTTCCGTAGCGATTGCGCAGAGCCCTGCCGGCCTGAAGTCTTTCTTGACGAGGGCGGGACGGAACGCAACGGGTCTCTCCGTGGCCGGCATACTGATGTATCTTAACATTTCTTCCCGCGTGGTCAGCGATGGATGTCTGGTCGGCCTGGCAAACCGTATTCCAGAATAGCCTCTCTCACCTCCTCGAAGCTTTTTGGCGGTGACTAAGATTGCGTCTCCACGCTTGTTTTTTGACACCAGCGCAGATGCAACTTGTCTCTCGAACCGCTTCTTCGTCAGCATGGCTTCCGTCTGTGAGTCATGATCAGAGCGTAGTTCGCAATATGACTGATGGGATTGCCTCAGCTCGGAAGTCGTCACGAAATCCTCCAAATCGCCAGTAAAAATTAGGCAATCTCTGAGCCACTCATTCATAAGCGGGAGCGGGACTTTTCGTTTTCGCCTTCCGTTTAGAACATCTCTAATATGAGATGTGCCTCGTGCTGATCTAGACCCCATCATCTGCTTTCTGATATTGTTTGCTCGCGTTCGAGCACGACGCTTTGAGAGAAGTAACTCCGAAGTCTTACTTGGACACGATTGGTGTAAATAGTGGTTCTGACAGCGCATAAAATTTCATCCAATAGTGGCATGGTAATCAGCAGTTCGACCAATGAGACACCGTCTACATGTCCGTCCAAAATTTGCATATATTATAACTTCATTTTGTATTTCTAAATTGACGGAGGTAGGCGGGGCTATAGGATCGGTCTTACTGGCGCCGGTCGCGGTCACCGGTCGCGAATAGCCACATTATTTCTTAGAGTGTCTGGCACGCCATCCAGAAAGCTTTATTTATGTGGTGTCTAGCGTTCGACGTTTGCAGGCCGGAATATGAAGCATAGAGCTGTACCTTGCCCTCGTCTAAAAACGTGGTTTAGAAAACACGTAGTCATCACAGGACACTGGCACGATTTTTCACGGAGTTTCTCCCTGTTTCAGTCATACCGACACTTTTTGTCCAAGGCTGACGACAATACATGGCCTCTCGATCTCGGTTACAGGCGATTTAGTGGTCAGCTTGCCCGTTTGATGGCCGCTAAATACGTTCCTGTCAACGCAGTACATGATAACTTTCGAGGCTGGAGAGGTGTACAGATTGTTTGCCACTTTCCTTCTCAATCCTTAATTGAACCCCCGCTTGAACCCGTGAACCTTGCTGAAATTATCGACGTCGATCAAAATCTTCAAGAAGTACAGGTGGACGTTCCTCGGGGCGGCGTTGGAGAAACAACATCGCAAAGCCAGCAGAATCCCACTGGACAGGGTGATCAGATAGAACAAAGGGCGACAAACGACAGGACGGCCTATATTATCGACGTCGATCAAAATCTTCAAGAAGTACAGGTGGACGTTCCTCGGGGCGGCGTTGGAGAAACAACATCGCAAAGCCAGCAGAATCCCACTGGACAGGGTGATCAGATAGAACAAAGGGCGACAAACGACAGGACGGCCTATATTATCGACGTCGATCAAAATCTTCAAGAAGTACAGGTGGACGTTCCTCGGGGCGGCGTTGGAGAAACAACATCGCAAAGCCAGCAGAATCCCACTGGACAGGGTGATCAGATAGAACAAAGGGCGACAAACGACAGGACGGCCTATAGCTACGGCGAAGCCGTTCGACGGAGGAGAGACTTATCTCCGCGGGGATCCTTTCAGTATCCGCCACGCGTTGTCGAGTTTAACAGACAATCGCAAGATGGTGACCATGTAGGTGACGAAGGCCTAGCCACTAAAGCGCTGGCAGAAAACACCGTTGTCTCAGAAATTTTTGGAGAGAAAATAAGTACAGCTGAGGCAGATCGAAGAGAGGAAGACTGCTACCGTACCATGTGCCCTAAAATGATCAACTACAAAGATCGGAACGGTGCCCTTGTTGTTGTAGACACTCTAAGCGTCGCTAATAATTCTGTCAGCAAAATTCGCTTTGGGAGGAAAAACGCAAATTTGAAGCTCGTTGTGTGTTTTCAGAACGAAACTGAAGCTGTTCGCCTGTTTGCTGTTGCATCAAGACGGATAGATGAAGGAGAAGCACTCATTCTAGACACACGTATCCAGCACGACCAGTGTATGCAGGATCAGTGAAAAGATATCACCACCACGTGGACTTGGCCTCGGCTAATCATCATGAAGAAACCGGCCCTTTTCAGGGCCACCCACATCCGCAATAAAAGATCTATATCGTTCACGCTACGATGTTGTAATTGTTGCTGCGTTCTTGTTAGGCTTTCACCTTCTACAGAATAGCCTACATTATATGTGCGCGTATTTGGCTGTGGCCGGCCGGCGCGGGCTGTTTGCGGGAACGGAAAAAAAAGTATACTGTAATTCTTGATTTGTTAGCTGTAACTTAATTTTAGCTAATTTAACTGTCACTAGTCAACCGCTGAAATTTCATCATCGCTAATATTTGATCACTAATATTTGAGACAGTAATGTTTGTTCAAACCGTTGAAATTAAGTGCCATGACCTACTCCTTTTTCCCCAAACCGCTATATTTTCCTGCCGCTATATTAAAGTGATTTACAGAGTATGCCCAGAAATAGACACAAATTAGGCCGTTAGTATTCGTTATGTTTTGTGTGTTTTGTATCATACTTTTCTTTCCAGCAAACTGCCCGGCGGCACTTTTGTACTCTCTCTTTGATTAGTTATAAAGATAACGCAGGGAGCTGGTAAACAGACTGATAATTTCTACCATTTCCGCCGTTGTTTCTTTATTCAATACCCACGTGCAACGCATGCACACGCCATACAGTTCTGCATCACACACCAACAACGGCAGAAAGAAAACCCAAATAGCAAAGAAATCGTGAGGAAGGGAGATCATGTTTAAAGAAAACAAAAAAGCAAAGAAAGTGTGAAAAGGTAGGATTTAAACCGTAAAGTTAGGAAACAAAGTAATGCTTTCTACCACGTCCGTGCATGTTGATCCACTATGAATTTGCATAGAGATCTGATATAAATCAATCATTGCACGAGCGCATTCACTCTTGTCTGAAACCCGAGCGCCATCGCCATGTCCGACAAACCCAGGGTCACAGGAGACAAGAAGCGTCGAAAGAGAAGAAAGAGAAGGAACACAACCTTCGATGTCTACGTAAACAAGGTCCTTAAACTGATGCACCCCGGGACCAGACTTTCAAGAATGACCATGGCCATCGTGAACTCCTTTCTGAACGACATCTTACAGCGGATCTCTGTCGAGGCTTCTCTCCTGGCTCACTACAACAAGCGCTCCACAATCGGCCCCCGGGAACTCCAGACAGCCGTGAGGCTGATTTTACCCGGCCAACTGGCCAAGTTCTCCGCCATCGAAGGCGCCAAGGCCGTCAGAAGGTACGCCAGCTCCAAGTGAGTCTATCAGCGCCGCTCGAGACAACCCCGGCCTTTTTCAAGGCCACCCACATCTTCAATAAAGAGCTGTAGCATCACGCCTTCAAATCAGGACGTACACTGTTATTAATATGTCCAAACACCACATGCCACCGGCCTTACAATATGTATCTACACTAGTAAGCCTGGCCAATTGGCCCATCTCATCGCACAGACAGACAAGAACACTGCATTTGGAGTTTTAAAGCGTTCTTACCAACGCTCTTATCAACAAAACAGAATAACAAGGTCTCAAACAGAATAACAAGGTCTGCGAGTTTCGGAATAGTTTTAGTATGAGAACATAACTATCGGTCATCGTCCTTTGTCATACAATGTTTGAATGTGCAAAGTGAAGAAAAGTGACACGAACACAGTCCGTTTTGGGGTAGTTTGGTGGCCCTGAAAAGGGCCGGGGTTTTTGGTAGAGATAACACGGGTTTAAATCCTAGTCTTGTCCTGACAGGTTGCATGAAGCATAAAGTTTGCGTCCCTGAAAATGTCCAAGAATTTTAGTTAGGCGATAGAAGCTCATCTAAAAATTCCCAAACACTTCGAGACTTTACTCCTGCCCGTGGCCTTGCCGACTTCTCAACATTCTTGTCTTCTCCATTTCTTTGGCAGGGACAAGCGTGAGATGAAATATCCCCTGCCGTGTCTCCAGGCAAAAGTAGCTCTTTATAGGCCCAAGCATTTCGCCTCGCCGTCCCTCGCAGGTAATTCTGTGACGACCTGTCTCCGACCTCCATCTTTTTGTCGGACAGCAAACAATCTCGAAACCTGCTTTTGTCGTGAGACGAAAGGGGATAATCTTGGCGGGAATGTCTGGCGTGGCGTCAAGCCTCAACCTGTTCACAGTAGAAGAAATGGATTAATCTTTCCAGGAATGTCTGTGACGAAGCCGAAACCTGTTCACAGGAATTTGCCTTATCTGTGTTTCAGATCACTGTTTCCCTTGTGAGGTGAGAAATATCAGCAAAGAGTAACTAACGCTTGCTTTGAATATTTATTCAAGTTCCTTTTTTTCGTACACTAGTTGTAGAAGAACTATTGTAGAAGAAATATTCACTAAAAAGGGGATTTTACTTGTTTAATCTCAGGGCGTTATTATCGCAACATGGTAGGATATAGTTTACCATATCGACAGCCACGGAAAAGAAACAAGTGACCCTGATACATCGTTGTTTATTTAGTCACATCTCTATGACAGGTGGAGAAAGTGAAAGAGACAGTCCTTTCTTTATAGTAGTGGGTGGCCCTGAAAAGGGCCTGTTTTCTGTCTTTAACCAATGCCTAGGCACAGTTTTTGTTTCCACGGCGGGACGGCTTGAGTATGATGTTTCTTGGGAAGAGGTCGAGTTTGAGTTTGATTATTTTCGGGGTCACGCGCTTGGGAGGCTTGTCAGCTGTCTTGACGTCTTGTAAAGCTTTCGCCATAGGAAGGGGTAAAGGCGTTTTGAAAACGGCAACGTACTCTTTGAAAAGGCGAAAGAAACGCAGCTTTTGGGCGGTGTCCATTCTTTCTTGCGAGGCCAAGAGTGCTGAGATTGGATAAGGCAGATGTGTGTAGGAGGCGGCGACATACATGGACGACATATGCAGCCAGCGCAGCTTGCCCTTGTAGCGGCGGTCCTCTAATGTCTTGCCGCTGAGTCGCCGCTTCTTTCGCGAGGGAGAGCTTCCCGCAGTTGACATACTGCTAAGTGCTCGTTGCGAGTCAGAGAAGTGTTTCTCCTTTCCGTTTCAAGTAGATGCACGAACTTTTGCGGCCTCCAATCTGATTGGCTGTGGAATTCTGTATTCTCTGATTGGCTGTACGCGCTGATTGGTTGAATCCGTTACCACGTAAGTTCGGAAAACACGCGCTCCTCCCCCATGAATTCCAGTATCGTCTTCTGGCCGTCCAAGATGAACATAGAATTTATCCAGCCGGCTGAGCAGGGAGATTGGATGGGGTCGATTTTGATAAGAGCGGACACACCAGGCTTACCTCAGCTACTGTATGAACTAGAAATGGATCTCGTTCAAATGGACGCCGATTTCACCATCCCCCTATTTGACGTCACCATTTGGCAGAAATCGTACGCTGTGATCATCTTTTACACGATCCTCGACTTTCACCAGACCATCACAACTCTGAAAACCTCTCACCCTAATGTTGCCTTCATGGTACTCGGGCCTGGCTCATCATTTTGAAGACTTGGACGGCGCTCGGATCGGATCTAACAAACCGGCCCTTCTCAGGGCCACCCACATCCGCCAAAAGGATATATCGTTCACGCTGCTATTGTTAGGGTTTTACTTTGTGTGTAGCATTACATAGACTTCGCTCAGCAATATTTTATATTTTCGCCAAATGAAAATCCACAGAAACGTTAAAATGTAGGCGCCAGGCGAAGCGATGTAAAGATAGGCTAGAAGGAGGAACACACGACCCCTTCTCAACGGGCTTTTTTGGAGACGCAATTGTTTAGCTTTTACCGTTCCCCTCGTCGTACCGCTTGTTTGCTGCTCCCTGCTCATGCTAGGGTCACATTTCCAAACCGGGGACCGGCCGGGCAGTCTTTGGGAACGAAAAGTATGATATAAAAGACAACAAAAACACAAAACGTACCCAAAATTATTCAAGAGCGTAGCTTGTGCAAATGTATGGACACACACTTTGATTTTTCGTTTCCACAAATAGCCCGGTCGGGCCCCGGTTACCAAATGTGACCCTAGCATTACTAACCTCTGTATGCTAAGGTCACTATTCCCAACCCGCGGCCCGGCCCGGCATTTTGCGGGAACGAAAAGTATGATGTAAAAGTAAAACAAAACGCAAACGAAAAGTTTCAATAATAAATCATTTGTGTATACTATTGATATGAATTGTGTTAATTTTCATTCACGCAAAACAGTCCGGCCGATGCATTAGCAGAGACCGTCACATATAAATGAGACGTAGGAAGCTTGTACACAAACTGATATTTTCTACAATTTCCGCCTTTGCTCGTTTATTCAATACGTGTAAGTTCTGTACGGTGAAATGTGTACATGCATACATTCCCAAGTCTCTATCTCCGACATTACGGCGCGCCGCTGACCCCGCCCTCTCCCATACGCTCAATTTTGGCCACGCCCCAAGGAACTCAAATCTGTCGTTATGGCATGGTTGTTTCAGTGGCACTTTCGATCCTAGATGTTTTACCTCGAGGATAGTATCTCTGCGAGCGGGCAGGGCTGGCTGATTTCGTTATTGATATCAGCCAACAACCTAGGCCTACATAGCGATGTCATCAACTCACTCGAAGTAGATTTCGTTGAATTGAATGCCGACTTCTCCTTCAGTCTATTCGGCATCACCTTGTGGGAGAGATCGTACAAACTGATCATCTTTAACTCATCCACAGACTTCCTCCTGGCGATGATATCTCTGAGGGCTGAACACCCTAACGTTACATTCACGGTACTTGTACTTGCACTGGATCATCATTTCGACGTCCACATGTTCATGTAGCACACCCAGAATCGAATACAGGTGAGGTGAGAAATATCAGCAAAGAGTAACTAACGCTTGCTTTGAATATTTATTCAAGTTCCTTTTTTTCGTACACTAGTTGTAGAAGAACTATTGTAGAAGAAATATTCACTAAAAAGGGGATTTTACTTGTTTAATCTCAGGGCGTTATTATCGCAACATGGTAGGATATAGTTTACCATATCGACAGCCACGGAAAAGAAACAAGTGACCCTGATACATCGTTGTTTATTTAGTCACATCTCTATGACAGGTGGAGAAAGTGAAAGAGACAGTCCTTTCTTTATAGTAGTGGGTGGCCCTGAAAAGGGCCTGTTTTCTGTCTTTAACCAATGCCTAGGCACATTTTTGTTTCCACGGCGGGACGGCTTGAGTATGATGTTTCTTGGGAAGAGGTCGAGTTTGAGTTTGATTATTTTCGGGGTCACGCGCATGGGAGGCTTGTCAGCTGTCTTGACGTCTTGTAAAGCTTTCGCCATAGGAAGGGGTAAAGGCGTTTTGAAAACGGCAACGTACTCTTTGAAAAGGCGAAAGAAACGCAGCTTTTGGGCGGTGTCCATTCTTTCTTGCGAGGCCAAGAGTGCTGAGATTGGATAAGGCAGATGTGTGTAGGAGGCGGCACATGTTCATGTAGCACACCCAGAATCGAATACACCGGCCCTTTTCAGGGCCACCAAAATCTGCACAAAGATCTCTATCGTTCACGCTATGATTCCTGCGTTATTGTAAGGCTTTCACTTTCTACAGATTAGCCATTAGCCAGATCATTATATTCACTATTAGCCTAAAGCGTACAGGTATTTGGCCGGCTGTGGCCGCATTTCCGAACCGGGTCCCGACCAGGCTGTCTGCAGGAACGGAAAATGAGGCCGTTAGTACTCGTTATGTTTTCTGCGTTTCTTTTCATACTTTACTTGCCCGCAAACTGCCCAGCGTTACTCTTGTAGTCTCCCGTACATTAATTATAAAGGAAACGCTGGAAGCTTGTACCATCTCTTTTTTCTTTATTCAATACGTGTAAGTTCTATGGTGAAATGTGTACATGCATACCTATCCGTCCGGACTGTGGGAAGGCCTAGCTTTGTTTTTCCCGTCTGACATCAAGATGTGAAAGGTTTTGTTTTAGCCGCTAACGATGTGAGAATTGCGAATTAATGCATTCCAATGCAAATTATCCGTTATATTGTTCTACTGCAGATATCGCCTCCTCGTGGGAATCTAGCAAATGCATCGTTAATGTGGCGCCGGCAAGTCTGAGGGCTATTCTAACGTCAGCCTTAAAAACCAGTCGCATACCGAAATAGGCACAGTGTGCGTCCAGACACCGGCTCCAAACCACCTGTCTGATGGACGACTCGTCCAACGAAGGCCCCTTCGAGAAAAGGTATGAAAGCATTTTGTCAATCTGCATTTTCACGTTTTGTACTAACATCCGACGGAGCGTTAAGATACTACGGCATAATGTGAAAACACTCAATCTTCACTGATGTACTTTACGTTTTGGTATTTCAAAAAATCGTCGAAAGAACCCGCCGAATTTCTGCCAAATTCACGTTTTTGTTTTTGTAATATCATCCGACGGAGCGTTAAGATATTACGGCACGAAACGAAAACACTCAATTTTCACTGACGTACTTTAGCTCTTGGTATTTCGAAAAATCGTCGTAAGAAGCTTAAGCCGCCGAAATTCTGCCAAATCCCTAACCCCTACATTTTGCCGCTTTTTTGCCCAGCCGGCACGCCATGTGCTTAACCGAACAGGTTTTCTATGCAGTTCGAATCGCTCCGCTCCGGAATCGTTCAATCTTCTAGTATAACTTCTGAAAATCTTGTTGGTTTGAAATCTGGAAGTGTTTGTAATTCCATTTCTACTGAGGTCACCTTCTCAACTGTTTTACGCCAAAATGTTTCAAGGCGTTGGTGTAGTTGATTTTGGTGCAGTCGACCTTTGACAAAAAGTTGCGGTACGGAAATGCCTCTCCAGTATTGTCAAAAGAGGGCCTACAGCAACTAGATGCGTGTAGTCGGACAAAATTCGCAAAGGCTATCTTATTTTTAAGGTTACTGGTACATAAAGATAGCGGTGCGGGTCTGGCGTGCGCTCTGTGGAACGGGTATGGACGCCGGTGCTGACGCGTTCATTTTTAGAATAAAAACGACGCCTCTGATAAAGTGGCCCCGCGCGATTTTGTAGGAAGGCCATTTCACACTCGAAATTGATAATGAATTATATACCACCTAAAAGTACAGACCTCAGCCGCCAAGCCACGTCAAGAGTTCGAGGCAGTTTTATTTTCCTTCCGCGAGAGAAAGTAGTCCGTTCCATGACTCCGGGCGTCAACACCCCTTACAAGAAAGCTTGTCTCTGGAGCATATAACCGTATATCTTCCTGTTTTTACGTTATGTTTATCATTTCAGCCTCACTTGTTGCTTCTTTAGATTTATCGCTTTCCTGTCAATAATACGACCCGAAATCAGGTGATTTTCGTGTAATTTCCCATCTTGTTTTAAACCTGTTGTAGATTTCAAACCAACAGGAAATCTAGTATGTACCAAAGAGCAAACTCTGTAGTTTCTGTCGGCATATGACTTGTCATAGATTTCGAGGGCGAAACGCAGATGCCCGCAATCCGCGCAAAAGCCATGTCATAATTTTGAGTCCAGAATAGAACGCGTCTAGTTTGACGTTTTAGTGATTATCTACTCTGGACATTTACTTGCAACGTAGAACTGAATCTATAATTTTCAAGCTTCCCATTTTCCTCCTACAGATTTTTAGACCTATTTTCAACCTGTACCTGCACCTATTTGATAACATGACCTGAAATCAGTTGATTTTAGTGAGAACTTCGCCATGCGTTTTCCCCGATATCACAACAAAAGGAAATTTAGCGCGTAGAATAGACCAAAGTCTCTTCTCTCTGGTGGTATATAACTTATTCTGAATTTTGAGGCCGCTGTGGGCTTCCTTCTAAACCGCGCGAGGTCACCTCATCAGAGGCATCGTTTTAGTTCCAAAAAAGAATGCACAACACCGGCGTCAACTCCCGTTCCACCATGCGCACACCGGACCCGCACCGCCAGACTAAGATAGCATTTACTAATTCAGTCCGTCTCCAGGTAGTTTGTTTCTGTAGGTATCCTTTGACAATACTGGGAAGGTATATAAGAGCCGTAACTTGTGTTTAAAATTGGACTGCACTGGAATCAAGTGCACCGACGCCTCGCAACCTTTGGGCGAAAAACAGCCGGGAAGCTGACCCCGGGAGACATGGACAAACAGACCAGATTTCAAACCAACAAGACTTTTACAACAGTTATAGTCGAGGACTCTACGATTCTGACTCAGTATTAATCTAATATTGAATCGAGGGCGAAATGCAAATGCCCCCAATCTGAAAATCGTCAAGAATTTAACTCTTTACGGCACCGCCATCCTCCGAATCTTACTGTGTTCAAAATATGATCAAGTAACTAGCTAAAATCGTTGTAAGAAACACAAAAATGCCTCGTATCGAGAGCACAGGGCATTCCCTTCTAGTTCATATAACGCAATTTAAGTAAAAAGGCCGCCAATCGGGTTTAACGCAGCTGTGAAAGTCAGATGAAATTTCATCTAACTATTGTGCGACAAGCGTTTTCTTAGCAACGCCGTCGCGGTACGATTCCGTAATGAACTTAAAATCGAAAAGATATACGGTGATATACTCCCGTAACAAGCTTTCTTGTAAGGAGTCTTGACGCCCGGAGTGATGGAACGGACTACTGTCTCTCGCCGAAGGAAAAGAAAACAGCATAGAACTCTCGGCATGGCGTGCCGGATGTGTGAGTTTTCATCCAAAGGAAGTCTAAACTATCGTCGGGCGAAGCGATATAAAGAAAGGCTAGAAAAGTACAAGGCACACGGTGTAAACATATACGATGCGTGGCGCGCGTTCAACAGCCCGTCAGGAACTTATCAGAAATTCACAGTTTTACTGGATACAGTCACGCAAAAATAGAAGTACAATGTATTGCGGTGTGCGGGGCCGTTTTAACATGACTTCACGGCTGTATTATCAAAGAAACAATTTTCATTTTGATTACAAGGAAAAGGACCTCTAGAATTGAAAAAAAAATGATAGAGAATAACAACTTTTCATCAACACTTCAGTACTTCCTAAAATAACATCGATCGCCGTTATTTGTAGCCTGGAAACCATACCATGGCATCGGCGGCTCTCCGATATCTCTACGGCCCTGGGAGTGACCCCCGCCCGCCCAGAGAGCTTAGCCCGCTCGGGGTGTTGGTTTACGGCCTTGGATTGAATTAGCTTAGCAACAAGAGAGCCTTGGAAGTAAATTGTTCTGCAGCCTTGTGCAACGCTCTCGTCGTCTTAGATGGCGGCCATGTTAGATATGGTAATGAGCAGCGGGACCGAACAGCTGACACGCGCGCTAACATTGCGCACCAATCAGAGCTCAGCGGAATAATTAGATCAGTCTACTCTGTTCCCATTGGGTGCATGGGATCGGGGCCGTAATCACTCGGTCCCAGTCTCTACGGTGGCGGCAAAACTACGGTGGCTGCGAAACTCTATAAGAAGACGATCCGACAGAAACGGGTCAATTTTGATATCAGACTGGGCCCGGTAAAACACGCCTAAGCCGATCCGTAGAGACTGGTGACCAGGCTATGTTATTTGCTGATTTCACAGTTCGTCTAAAACATGATTTTGTGCCTTTTGTCTCTTATGCAGGCATTACGACGATGCTGTCCGAGCGAACGACGGTCTCCTACAAAACCATTCACTTCATCAATGCTTGGAAGGAGATTTGGAGGCGATTTCACCCGAACCAGCGTCCCTTCGGCTTCAGACAGACACCGACGGCATTACACTAGAGCTGAATTCCCTCCAGGCAATTCGCCCTCCATCAGACGTGTTTGTTGCAACAAGGTGGAAGCCAAAATGCTGCAGAAAACTGGTGGAAAAAATGACGCCGTCCTGGATCTACAGGTCTGTTCAACTTCAAAAGTATGGAAGGGATGTTCCCGGTGCATTTCTTTGTCAGTCATTATGTGGAACCAATATATTGCTGTGCGCATCTTTAAGATGGGATGCAGACTCCCAAGCCGCCTCAGATTTCTACGACGAACTCGGCTCCTCTACCCTGGGAAACTGGCTGTCGCAGCGTGCCGAGAGTTTGTTGAAACGGACATGGGATGAACTACGGAGACTGGCACCCACATCGAACACCCTTCTCCATAACTTAGCGAGACAGAAACTTAACACCGGTATCCCTCTCAGGGTGTACAAGGCTGACTGGTTGCAATTCGCCATGGCGTTTGACAGCGCCCTGGCGCAACTGACGGCTGGAGACGGAGAGATGTGCCCCTTCGCCGTAAGGATAGTTCTTGAGTGCTTCGGCCAGAAAATGCCACATAACACCGCGAATGATGCCGCTCAGCTTGATGAGGTCAATGCCACTCCTAATGTCAATCCGCTTAAGACCCTCGCCGACCTAAGAATTCGAAAAGAATTCGTGGGAACATCAGCCCTGCATATAGGTGTGTCAGTCGGCTTGCAGGATCGTGCCGTGTCCACGCTTTGGCACCGAAACTTACGCGTCAGCTTGTTCAACCAGAACTGGCAAAAGTACAACGTAATGGGTATGGATGACGTCATCAACATCACGACTAGAAAAGACAGAAAACCTGCAGCAGCTCTGTCCCGCGCGATGACAACCGATACATTTGATCTCACCTACGCCCAAGCATACAACCCGCTGTCTTCAAAAATGTCAAGCGGTTGGACGAAATCACTGACAAACGGGCTTCCAGTCACCTTAGCAGCGGCCTCAGGTCTTGCACTCCACAAGGCCACAAAGTCCACACACGACTTTGTACAAACGGCCCTAGATGGGACGGTACAAGCCAGTCTCGAAGAGATAACAATGGATTTAAACCCTGCTACGTATGCACGTTTTGAAGTGGTGCTGACATGTGATGGTGAGGATTTATCAAGTGAAGCTGCCACAGAACAGGTGAAATATCTGGTGGCGACGCTGAGGCGGGAACTTTCCGGCCCTATACCAGTCATCATACCGGTCCATTCAACTGTCCTCCATCGGTTCGCCCACAGAACCCTGACCGACCTGACAAAGCCAATTCACGCGGCCAACGTGGACACCACGCAAGGGCACTCCCGTCTGGAAGTAACTACCATAGCAATATCTGAAGTGCTTTTCCGTCTTCTGCTTGTCGGGCGGGTGGATGGGCGGGAAAGCGCTTATCTCCACGGTTTGGGGATCCGGCCAGACAGTCCTTGGAATGGGTTCACTACCGTCGCAGAACCCAGCGACACCACCGGATGGACGGTAAAGAAAGGGCTTGTCGACACATGGGCCCGAGAAGGCGTGCTGTGCGCGCCTCCATGGCGTCTCCTTTCAGCCAATGACAACGGCATGTTTTGCCGCATGCACCGAACATTGTCTGTCATTCTCACTACTTGTGAGGACCACCCAGAGAGAGGCAGTGACTTGGCAGCAGCATTTGCTGAAATCTACTGGACGCACGTTAGAACTGAACTCACCCAAATAATGTTGTCCAGGAATATGCGAGCCCTACTACCCATAGACGGAATAGATGCCCTGTTCGATGGTACGCTTGAGGGGAGAGGGGTAAGGGTTACTGGGAAAATAGACGTTGCAAAGGTGACTGACATGCTCTGTGATGTTGCCCCGGCCAACCTACCGACGTTTTGTAGCTTCGAGGCAGTGGTGGATGCAATCTCCAGACAGGGAATCTCGGCAGAGAGTCTGAGACACCAGATGTTAGAACTTCTCCGACAAGACAGGGAACTGACAACATTTCCGTATGTCGACGTAAAGAAAGGCGGACTGAAGGCCGTCAGGGCGGGATTTCTGCTCAGGGTACAGGGAGGAGAACACGTCTACCGCGATATCTGCATCCGGGCAAATGCAATAGTGTCTGGGGACTTTGGAGCTCGGCTGAAACGAGAATCTCTTGACCCATCCAAGTCGTGGGTCACCCAAGTTCTGCAGAGAATTGAAACGGTTTCCAACGAAAACACGACGCTGACGACCAACTGCATTGCCTTTGTATATGCCGTGCTTCTCCACAAGAGGGGATTCAAGCTCAATGTTGCTGCTATCAAGAAATTCAGGTGCAACAGACACATTCCGGTTATGAAGTTACAAGAGGCCAACGTCCTGGGAAGGGGTATGTCAGGGCGTCTTAACGAGGCACACCAGGACATTGTCAGGTTGACAAACATTCCGGACAGGCGTCGCATGGTCAACGGCAGTCTGTCTACTTCGCCTAGTGATGATGAATCCGATAGGAGATGCAGAGCAAAACCTCCTAAACGGAGATTCCCGCTATCGGACGAAAGTGAGGACACAGCTAGAGCTGGACTGTAGGAACATGTATATGCTGCAAATAGATTATCTTTCTTCGATATATGTAACGATTGTTGAATACACATTGAAGTGTTTGCCGTGAATGTTCCCGACGGCTTAGCCGCAGAAGCGCTGGCAGAAAACACCGTTGTCTCAGATATATTTGGAGAGAAAATAAGTACAGCTGAGTCAGATCGATGATTGGAAGACTGCTACCGTACCATGTGCCCTAAAATGATCAACTGCAAAGATCGGAACGGTGCCCTTGTTGTTGTAGACACAAACCAAGCGTCCCTAACAATTCTGTCAGCAAAATTCGCTCTGGGAGGAAAAAACGCAAATTTGAAGTACGTTGTGTGTTTTCAGAACGAAACTGAAGCTGTTCGCCTGTTTGCTGTTGCATCAAGACGGATGCAACAGTTCCAAAATGTCATCTAGTCACAGAGGAAAATTATTGTTTCTCTAATAAAGTTGTTTGTCTTAATTTTGATGCCTTTGGCTATTTGTGTGCCCTGTTTTCGTTTAGGTAGATAGATAGATAGATAGATAGGTAGGTAACGTTAGATAGATGGACAGATAGATAGATGGATAGATAGATGGATAGATAGGTAGATAGATAGATAGATAGATAGATAGATAGATAGATAGATAGATAGATAGATGGCAACAAATTTAGAAAAAATAGTTTTGAAGTACTAGTAATATGCCAAGAGTGTGAACAAAGCCATGTACGCACATGTCCTAGGCAATCACAATGCCACATTTGGTATAAACACTAGGGCAGCTGACCCAGGAATGCAAGATAACTTGATTAACTCAATTGGCAAATCAGGCGGTCGCATTTTGGAATGCCGTGCTCCCATTGGCTGTCACGAAAAAACTCAATATAATCACATCATAGGTCTACATCGAAAAAAAATGAAGAAAAAAAAGCCTAGATGTATTTGCCCACACTACCTTTGTGCCAAATTTCAGGTCTTTTGTTACAAAAAAATGACAAAGATGAATCGATTTGAAGATTTAACAGAAACAGAATTTGAAGATTTAACAGAAGAAGAAACATGAGTAAAAATAATATGTTGAGCCATACTAGGTATGGCTAAACATAATTAACCGCTTTACGTCGGCTTTGCGACAGGATCATCAGGTGATTTAACCTTTGACCTCAACTCCCTTAGTTTATCGTCAGACGGTCTTTGTTGAAAAAAAAAGCCCTTTTCTACACTATCCTTGATTCTCGGACCCTGAAAACAATGTGCCAGTTCTATCGCCGTGCGCTCCGACAAAAAATGTGGATCAGACGGAAGCTAGGTGAGTTTTGCTTGCCAATTGTCACGTCTTGTTTAAGAATGGGGGAGGGGGCAAAGCGACTATATTTCTGCTAACCTACTAAGTTATCCAGATAATCAGGTGATTTAACCTCTGACCCACAACACTTGGTTTTAGACATCAGCGGCTACATTCATCCAGCGAAAAGTGTCTTTTTTCTACACTATCCTTGATTCTCGGACCCTGAAAACAATGTGCCAGTTCTATCGCCGTGCGCTCCGACAAAAAATGTGGATCAGACGGAAGCTAGGTGAGTTTTGCTTGCCAATTGTCACGTCTTGTTTAAGAATGGGGGAGGGCAAGGGAGAACCTATTATGACAAATCAGTCTGACTCAGGGTTAAGCAGCCTGTCAGTGCTAAAACGGGATCCGTCGATTCAGCAATACACATAATAAAGCCAGTAGCCAGTAGAGTTTTGGCGTAATTTTGGCTTAATTTTTTTTCTTTTAAAAGTTCAGCATGGTAACTGAGACAATCTTAAACCAGAGGAACAAGGTTAGAGCGGTGTTACAGTAAGGGTAGTTTAAGTGTAAGCGTTGGGTGTGATTAGGGTAGGGTAGGGGTAGAGCTAGGAGTCGGGTAGAATTAGTAACGGTTATATATGTAAGGCAAGGTGTTAGCTTAATGTTCAGCACCAAGGACATGTTTAGGTATGATTATGTAAGATCTGTATCTGTATAAGCGATTGATATCAGGCATAGGGGAAGGCCCCTGGCTCGTAAACAGTTCTCGTCTCGACATTGTCTCGTTTTGCCTAACAACGCCCCTACAGTTTTTTTAACGTCTCTGGGCCTTTACCTTTGACACTGCACATGCGTAGTAGTAACTGTGAACTAGCTTATAGCTTGTATGACCACCATTTGGTGCAACACACCAGCTTTGCAGGCATGCGGCACGGTGACAGCTGGTTTTATTACACTGAACAGCCTGTCACGCTAATAAAAATGGATTGGATTTAACAAATTATTTCAATAGAATTGATCCAATCGCAATCAATTTTTGCAGTGTTGACACTCCAACCGTGATTGATTTTCCCTGGATCGGATTATTTGAATCCAGCTCCAATCTAACCCTATCGAATATTGAGTGTGAACGCAAACCATGATTTCGGATTTTGGCTGGTTCTGACTCTTACCGCGTTCATTACCTGTACTGCAGCTAGATCGATATATAAAAGCCATTGTGCTTCACACCTTCTCGCAATGATTACATTCACTTCAACGGCTACCTAAAATTCTCCAGTGATAAAAATTTCATCAAAAATTGGGTAATTGACCTCCGGGGCCGATGCAGAGAAGCTTCGTAGGGCAGACCCGAGACTGGTGTGCGAGGGTAATATAAGAGAAGGACAAAAACCAGGCTGGTCAGGTCAAGTTAACCCGGTTGGCAAGCTATCACGGGAAGGGATCCTTTCACCTTAGGGGACAGCAGGGATCGAGGTAAAAGGTTTCACTGACGTAACATTGTGGCCTGCCGTAAATACATGGCCACCGGCTGTAATGCTTAGTTTGTTTGTATCTTCAGGCCAGTACCTACCTGTTTACTTTACACAGGTATCCGCCTCACTGGCTGTAACACCACCGGTTTACTTTACACAGGTATCCGCCTCACTGGCTGTAACACCACCTGTTTACTTTACACAGGTATCCGCCACACTGGCTGTACCACCACCTGTTTACTTTACACAGGTATCCGCCTCACTGGCTGTAACACCACCTGTTTACTTTACACAGGTATCCGCCACACTGGCTGTACCACCACCTGTTTACTTTACACAGGTATCCGCCTCACTGGCTGTAACACCACCTGTTTACTTTACACAGGTATCCGCCTCACTGGCTGTAACACCACCTGTTTACTTTACACAGGTATCCGCCTCACTGGCTGTACCACCACCTGTTTACTTTACACAGGTCTCCGCCTCACTGGCTGTATCACCACCTGTTTACTTTACACAGGTATCCGCCTCACTGGCTGTATCACCACCTGTTTACTTTACACAGGTATCCGCCACACTGGCTGTATCACCACCTGTTTACTTTACACAGGTATCCGCCTCACTGGCTGTATCACCACCTGTTTACTTTACACAGGTATCCGCCTCACTGGCTGTATCACCACCTGTTTACTTTACACAGGTATCCGCCTCACTGGCTGTATCACCACCTGTTTACTTTACACAGGTATCCGCCACACTGGCTGTATCACCACCTGTTTACTTTACACAGGTATCCGCCACACTGGCTGTACCACCACCTGTTTACTTTACACAGGTATCCGCCACACTGGCTGTACCACCACCTGTTTACTTTACACAGGTATCCGCCACACTGGCTGTATCACCACCTGTTTACTTTACACAGGTATCCGCCTCACTGGCTGTATCACCACCTGTTTACTTTACACAGGTATCCGCCTCACTGGCTGTATCACCACCTGTTTACTTTACACAGGTATCCGCCTCACTGGCTGTATCACCACCTGTTTACTTTACACAGGTATCCGCCTCACTGGCTGTATCACCACCTGTTTACTTTACACAGGTATCCGCCTCACTGGCTGTATCACCACCTGTTTACTTTACACAGGTATCCGCCTCACTGGCTGTATCACCACCTGTTTACTTTACACAGGTATCCGCCTCACTGGCTGTATCACCACCTGTTTACTTTACACAGGTATCCGCCTCACTGGCTGTATCACCACCTGTTTACTTTACACAGGTATCCGCCACACTGGCTGTATCACCACCTGTTTACTTTACACAGGTATCCGCCTCACTGGCTGTAACACCACCTGTTTACTTTACACAGGTATCCGCCACACTGGCTGTACCACCACCTGTTTACTTTACACAGGTATCCGCCTCACTGGCTGTAACACCACCTGTTTACTTTACACAGGTATCCGCCACACTGGCTGTACCACCACCTGTTTACTTTACACAGGTCTCCGCCACACTGGCTGTATCACCACCTGTTTACTTTACACAGGTATCCGCCACACTGGCTGTATCACCACCTGTTTACTTTACACAGGTATCCGCCTCACTGGCTGTATCACCACCTGTTTACTTTACACAGGTATCCGCCACACTGGCTGTACCACCACCTGTTTACTTTACACAGGTATCCGCCTCACTGGCTGTAACACCACCTGTTTACTTTACACAGGTATCCGCCTCACTGGCTGTATCACCACCTGTTTACTTTACACAGGTCTCCGCCTCACTGGCTGTATCACCACCTGTTTACTTTACACAGGTCTCCGCCTCACTGGCTGTACCACCACCGGTTTACTTTACACAGGTATCCGCCACACTGGCTGTATCACCACCTGTTTACTTTACACAGGTATCCGCCTCACTGGCTGTATCACCACCTGTTTACTTTACACAGGTCTCCGCCTCACTGGCTGTACCACCACCGGTTTACTTTACACAGGTATCCGCCACACTGGCTGTATCACCACCTGTTTACTTTACACAGGTATCCGCCACACTGGCTGTATCACCACCTGTTTACTTTACACAGGTATCCGCCTCACTGGCTGTATCACCACCTGTTTGCTTTACACAGGTATCCGCCTCACTGGCTGTACCACCACCTGTTTACTTTACACAGGTATCCGCCACACTGGCTGTATCACCACCTGTTTACTTTACACAGGTATCCGCCTCACTGGCTGTATCACCACCTGTTTACTTTACACAGGTATCCGCCTCACTGGCTGTATCACCACCTGTTTACTTTACACAGGTATCCGCCTCACTGGCTGTATCACCACCTGTTTACTTTACACAGGTATCCGCCTCACTGGCTGTATCACCACCTGTTTACTTTACACAGGTATCCGCCTCACTGGCTGTACCACCACCGGTTTACTTTACACAGGTATCCGCCACACTGGCTGTATCACCACCTGTTTACTTTACACAGGTATCCGCCTCACTGGCTGTATCACCACCTGTTTACTTTACACAGGTATCCGCCTCACTGGCTGTATCACCACCTGTTTACTTTACACAGGTATCCGCCTCACTGGCTGTACCACCACCTGTTTACTTTACACAGGTATCCGCCTCACTGGCTGTATCACCACCTGTTTACTTTACACAGGTATCCGCCTCACTGGCTGTACCACCACCTGTTTACTTTACACAGGTCTCCGCCTCACTGGCTGTATCACCACCTGTTTACTTTACACAGGTATCCGCCACACTGGCTGTACCACCACCTGTTTACTTTACACAGGTATCCGCCTCACTGGCTGTAACACCACCTGTTTACTTTACACAGGGTTAGGGTTAGGGTTAGGGTTAGGGTTACACGATGAGGTCGGTTAAGTCAGTTTGGGTTGTCTTTTGGTGAAAGGTTTAACTGACATAACATTGTGGCCTGCCGTAGATACATGGCCACCGGCTGTAATGCTTAGTTTGTTTGTTTCTTCAGGCCAGTACCTACCTTCTGATACAAAAACTTTATCGCTTGGGTGGATTTAACCCGGAAAGCACCCTTTCACAGTTAGGGTTAGGGTTAGGAATAAGACCTAGGGTTAGGGTTAGGGTTAACTTTTACAGTCTCATGACTCGATAACAAAGCACGATACTTGAAATCTGTCTGCAGTTTCAAACTCCTGGCCAAAAGACCTTTTGAATGAGTCCAAGTTTGGCCCGTTTGAAGAATGGTTAGGGTTAGGGTTAGGAATAAGACCTAGGGTTAGGGTTAGGGTTAACTTTTACAGTCTCATGACTCGATAACAAAGCACGATACTTGAAATCTGTCTGCAGTTTCAAACTCCTGGCCAAAAGACCTTTTGAATGAGTCCAAGTTTGGCCCGTTTGAAGAATGGTTAGGGTTAGGGTTAGGAATAAGACCTAGGGTTAGGGTTAGGGTTAACTTTTAAAGTCTCATGACTCGATAACAAAGCACGATACTTGAAATCTGTCTGCAGTTTCAAACTCCTGGCCAAAAGACCTTTTGAATGAGTCCAAGTTTGGCCCGTTTGAAGAATGGTTAGGGTTAGGGTTAGGAATAAGACCTAGGGTTAGGGTTAGGGTTAACTTTTACAGTCTCATGACTCGATAACAAAGCACGATACTTGAAATCTGTCTGCAGTTTCAAACTCCTGGCCAAAAGACCTTTTGAATGAGTCCAAGTTTGGCCCGTTTGAAGAATGGTTAGGGTTAAGGTTAGGAATAAGACCTAGGGTTAGGGTTAGGGTTAACTTTTAAAGTCTCATCACTCGATAACAAAGCACGATACTTGAAATCTGTCTGCAGTTTCAAACTCCTGGCCAAAAGACCTTTTGAATGAGTCCAAGTTTGGCCCGTTTGAAGAATGGTTAGGGTTAGGGTTAGGAATAAGACCTAGGGTTAGGGTTAGGGTTAACTTTTACAGTCTCATGACTCGATAACAAAGCACGATACTTGAAATCTGTCTGCAGTTTCAAACTCCTGGCCAAAAGACCTTTTGAATGAGTCCAAGTTTGGCCCGTTTGAAGAATGGTTAGGGTTAGGGTTAGGAATAAGACCTAGGGTTAGGGTTAGGGTTAACTTTTAAAGTCTCATGACTCGATAACAAAGCACGATACTTGAAATCTGTCTGCAGTTTCAAACTCCTGGCCAAAAGACCTTTTGAATGAGTCCAAGTTTGGCCCGTTTGAAGAATGGTTAGGGTTAGGGTTAGGAATAAGACCTAGGGTTAGGGTTAGGGTTAACTTTTAAAGTCTCATGACTCGATAACAAAGCACGATACTTGAAATCTGTCTGCAGTTTCAAACTCCTGGCCAAAAGACCTTTTGAATGAGTCCAAGTTTGGCCCGTTTGAAGAATGGTTAGGGTTAGGGTTAGGAATAAGACCTAGGGTTAGGGTTAGGGTTAACTTTTACAGTCTCATGACTCGATAACAAAGCACGATACTTGAAATCTGTCTGCAGTTTCAAACTCCTGGCCAAAAGACCTTTTGAATGAGTCCAAGTTTGGCCCGTTTGAAGAATGGTTAGGGTTAGGGTTAGGAATAAGACCTAGGGTTAGGGTTAGGGTTAACTTTTACAGTCTCATGACTCGATAACAAAGCACGATACTTGAAATCTGTCTGCAGTTTCAAACTCCTGGCCAAAAGACCTTTTGAATGAGTCCAAGTTTGGCCCGTTTGAAGAATGGTTAGGGTTAAGGTTAGGGTTAGGATTAAGACCTAGGGCTATGGTTACACGATGAGGTCGGTTAAGTCAGTTTGGGTTGTCTTTTGGTGAAAGGTTTAACTGACATAACATTGTGGCCTGCCGTAGATACATGGCCACCGGCTGTAATGCTTAGTTTGTTTGTTTCTTCAGGCCAGTACCTACCTTCTGATACAAAAACTTTATCGCTTGGGTGGATTTAACCCGGAAAGCACCCTTTCACAGTTAGGGTTAGGGTTAGGAATAAGACCTAGGGTTAGGGTTAGGGTTAACTTTTACAGTCTCATGACTCGATAACAAAGCACGATACTTGAAATCTGTCTGCAGTTTCAAACTCCTGGCCAAAAGACCTTTTGAATGAGTCCAAGTTTGGCCCGTTTGAAGAATGGTTAGGGTTAAGGTTAGGGTTAGGATTAAGACCTAGGGCTATGGTTACACGATGAGGTCGGTTAAGTCAGTTTGGGTTGTCTTTTGGTGAAAGGTTTAACTGACATAACATTGTGGCCTGCCGTAGATACATGGCCACCGGCTGTAATGCTTAGTTTGTTTGTTTCTTCAGGCCAGTACCTACCTTCTGATACAAAAACTTTATCGCTTGGGTGGATTTAACCCGGAAAGCACCCTTTCACAGTTAGGGTTAGGGTTAGGAATAAGACCTAGGGTTAGGGTTAGGGTTAACTTTTACAGTCTCATGACTCGATAACAAAGCACGATACTTGAAATCTGTCTGCAGTTTCAAACTCCTGGCCAAAAGACCTTTTGAATGAGTCCAAGTTTGGCCCGTTTGAAGAATGGTTAGGGTTAGGGTTAGGAATAAGACCTAGGGTTAGGGTTAGGGTTAACTTTTAAAGTCTCATGACTCGATAACAAAGCACGATACTTGAAATCTGTCTGCAGTTTCAAACTCCTGGCCAAAAGACCTTTTGAATGAGTCCAAGTTTGGCCCGTTTGAAGAATGGTTAGGGTTAGGGTTAGGAATAAGACCTAGGGTTAGGGTTAGGGTTAACTTTTAAAGTCTCATGACTCGATAACAAAGCACGATACTTGAAATCTGTCTGCAGTTTCAAACTCCTGGCCAAAAGACCTTTTGAATGAGTCCAAGTTTGGCCCGTTTGAAGAATGGTTAGGGTTAGGGTTAGGAATAAGACCTAGGGTTAGGGTTAGGGTTAACTTTTAAAGTCTCATCACTCGATAACAAAGCACGATACTTGAAATCTGTCTGCAGTTTCAAACTCCTGGCCAAAAGACCTTTTGAATGAGTCCAAGTTTGGCCCGTTTGAAGAATGGTTAGGGTTAGGGTTAGGAATAAGACCTAGGGTTAGGGTTAGGGTTAACTTTTACAGTCTCATGACTCGATAACAAAGCACGATACTTGAAATCTGTCTGCAGTTTCAAACTCCTGGCCAAAAGACCTTTTGAATGAGTCCAAGTTTGGCCCGTTTGAAGAATGGTTAGGGTTAGGGTTAGGAATAAGACCTAGGGTTAGGGTTAGGGTTAACTTTTAAAGTCTCATGACTCGATAACAAAGCACGATACTTGAAATCTGTCTGCAGTTTCAAACTCCTGGCCAAAAGACCTTTTGAATGAGTCCAAGTTTGGCCCGTTTGAAGAATGGTTAGGGTTAGGGTTAGGAATAAGACCTAGGGTTAGGGTTAGGGTTAACTTTTAAAGTCTCATGACTCGATAACAAAGCACGATACTTGAAATCTGTCTGCAGTTTCAAACTCCTGGCCAAAAGACCTTTTGAATGAGTCCAAGTTTGGCCCGTTTGAAGAATGGTTAGGGTTAGGGTTAGGAATAAGACCTAGGGTTAGGGTTAGGGTTAACTTTTACAGTCTCATGACTCGATAACAAAGCACGATACTTGAAATCTGTCTGCAGTTTCAAACTCCTGGCCAAAAGACCTTTTGAATGAGTCCAAGTTTGGCCCGTTTGAAGAATGGTTAGGGTTAGGGTTAGGAATAAGACCTAGGGTTAGGGTTAGGGTTAACTTTTACAGTCTCATGACTCGATAACAAAGCACGATACTTGAAATCTGTCTGCAGTTTCAAACTCCTGGCCAAAAGACCTTTTGAATGAGTCCAAGTTTGGCCCGTTTGAAGAATGGTTAGGGTTAGGGTTAGGAATAAGACCTAGGGTTAGGGTTAGGGTTAACTTTTAAAGTCTCATGACTCGATAACAAAGCACGATACTTGAAATCTGTCTGCAGTTTCAAACTCCTGGCCAAAAGACCTTTTGAATGAGTCCAAGTTTGGCCCGTTTGAAGAATGGTTAGGGTTAGGGTTAGGAATAAGACCTAGGGTTAGGGTTAGGGTTAACTTTTAAAGTCTCATGACTCGATAACAAAGCACGATACTTGAAATCTGTCTGCAGTTTCAAACTCCTGGCCAAAAGACCTTTTGAATGAGTCCAAGTTTGGCCCGTTTGAAGAATGGTTAGGGTTAGGGTTAGGAATAAGACCTAGGGTTAGGGTTAGGGTTAACTTTTACAGTCTCATGACTCGATAACAAAGCACGATACTTGAAATCTGTCTGCAGTTTCAAACTCCTGGCCAAAAGACCTTTTGAATGAGTCCAAGTTTGGCCCGTTTGAAGAATGGTTAGGGTTAGGGTTAGGAATAAGACCTAGGGTTAGGGTTAGGGTTAACTTTTACAGTCTCATGACTCGATAACAAAGCACGATACTTGAAATCTGTCTGCAGTTTCAAACTCCTGGCCAAAAGACCTTTTGAATGAGTCCAAGTTTGGCCCGTTTGAAGAATGGTTAGGGTTAAGGTTAGGGTTAGGATTAAGACCTAGGGCTATGGTTACACGATGAGGTCGGTTAAGTCAGTTTGGGTTGTCTTTTGGTGAAAGGTTTAACTGACATAACATTGTGGCCTGCCGTAGATACATGGCCACCGGCTGTAATGCTTAGTTTGTTTGTTTCTTCAGGCCAGTACCTACCTTCTGATACAAAAACTTTATCGCTTGGGTGGATTTAACCCGGAAAGCACCCTTTCACAGTTAGGGTTAGGGTTAGGAATAAGACCTAGGGTTAGGGTTAGGGTTAACTTTTACAGTCTCATGACTCGATAACAAAGCACGATACTTGAAATCTGTCTGCAGTTTCAAACTCCTGGCCAAAAGACCTTTTGAATGAGTCCAAGTTTGGCCCGTTTGAAGAATGGTTAGGGTTAGGGTTAGGAATAAGACCTAGGGTTAGGGTTAGGGTTAACTTTTAAAGTCTCATGACTCGATAACAAAGCACGATACTTGAAATCTGTCTGCAGTTTCAAACTCCTGGCCAAAAGACCTTTTGAATGAGTCCAAGTTTGGCCCGTTTGAAGAATGGTTAGGGTTAGGGTTAGGAATAAGACCTAGGGTTAGGGTTAGGGTTAACTTTTAAAGTCTCATCACTCGATAACAAAGCACGATACTTGAAATCTGTCTGCAGTTTCAAACTCCTGGCCAAAAGACCTTTTGAATGAGTCCAAGTTTGGCCCGTTTGAAGAATGGTTAGGGTTAGGGTTAGGAATAAGACCTAGGGTTAGGGTTAGGGTTAACTTTTACAGTCTCATGACTCGATAACAAAGCACGATACTTGAAATCTGTCTGCAGTTTCAAACTCCTGGCCAAAAGACCTTTTGAATGAGTCCAAGTTTGGCCCGTTTGAAGAATGGTTAGGGTTAGGGTTAGGAATAAGACCTAGGGTTAGGGTTAGGGTTAACTTTTAAAGTCTCATGACTCGATAACAAAGCACGATACTTGAAATCTGTCTGCAGTTTCAAACTCCTGGCCAAAAGACCTTTTGAATGAGTCCAAGTTTGGCCCGTTTGAAGAATGGTTAGGGTTAGGGTTAGGAATAAGACCTAGGGTTAGGGTTAGGGTTAACTTTTAAAGTCTCATGACTCGATAACAAAGCACGATACTTGAAATCTGTCTGCAGTTTCAAACTCCTGGCCAAAAGACCTTTTGAATGAGTCCAAGTTTGGCCCGTTTGAAGAATGGTTAGGGTTAGGGTTAGGAATAAGACCTAGGGTTAGGGTTAGGGTTAACTTTTACAGTCTCATGACTCGATAACAAAGCACGATACTTGAAATCTGTCTGCAGTTTCAAACTCCTGGCCAAAAGACCTTTTGAATGAGTCCAAGTTTGGCCCGTTTGAAGAATGGTTAGGGTTAGGGTTAGGAATAAGACCTAGGGTTAGGGTTAGGGTTAACTTTTACAGTCTCATGACTCGATAACAAAGCACGATACTTGAAATCTGTCTGCAGTTTCAAACTCCTGGCCAAAAGACCTTTTGAATGAGTCCAAGTTTGGCCCGTTTGAAGAATGGTTAGGGTTAAGGTTAGGGTTAGGATTAAGACCTAGGGCTATGGTTACACGATGAGGTCGGTTAAGTCAGTTTGGGTTGTCTTTTGGTGAAAGGTTTAACTGACATAACATTGTGGCCTGCCGTAGATACATGGCCACCGGCTGTAATGCTTAGTTTGTTTGTTTCTTCAGGCCAGTACCTACCTTCTGATACAAAAACTTTATCGCTTGGGTGGATTTAACCCGGAAAGCACCCTTTCACAGTTAGGGTTAGGGTTAGGAATAAGACCTAGGGTTAGGGTTAGGGTTAACTTTTACAGTCTCATGACTCGATAACAAAGCACGATACTTGAAATCTGTCTGCAGTTTCAAACTCCTGGCCAAAAGACCTTTTGAATGAGTCCAAGTTTGGCCCGTTTGAAGAATGGTTAGGGTTAGGGTTAGGAATAAGACCTAGGGTTAGGGTTAGGGTTAACTTTTACAGTCTCATGACTCGATAACAAAGCACGATACTTGAAATCTGTCTGCAGTTTCAAACTCCTGGCCAAAAGACCTTTTGAATGAGTCCAAGTTTGGCCCGTTTGAAGAATGGTTAGGGTTAGGGTTAGGAATAAGACCTAGGGTTAGGGTTAGGGTTAACTTTTACAGTCTCATGACTCGATAACAAAGCACGATACTTGAAATCTGTCTGCAGTTTCAAACTCCTGGCCAAAAGACCTTTTGAATGAGTCCAAGTTTGGCCCGTTTGAAGAATGGTTAGGGTTAGGGTTAGGATTAAGACCTAGGGCTATGGTTACACGATGAGGTCGGTTAAGTCAGTTTGGGTTGTCTTTTGGTGAAAGGTTTAACTGACATAACATTGTGGCCTGCCGTAGATACATGGCCACCGGCTGTAATGCTTAGTTTGTTTGTTTCTTCAGGCCAGTACCTACCTTCTGATACAAAAACTTTATCGCTTGGGTGGATTTAACCCGGAAAGCACCCTTTCACAGTTAGGGTTAGGGTTAGGAATAAGACCTAGGGTTAGGGTTAGGGTTAACTTTTACAGTCTCATGACTCGATAACAAAGCACGATACTTGAAATCTGTCTGCAGTTTCAAACTCCTGGCCAAAAGACCTTTTGAATGAGTCCAAGTTTGGCCCGTTTGAAGAATGGTTAGGGTTAGGGTTAGGAATAAGACCTAGGGTTAGGGTTAGGGTTAACTTTTACAGTCTCATGACTCGATAACAAAGCACGATACTTGAAATCTGTCTGCAGTTTCAAACTCCTGGCCAAAAGACCTTTTGAATGAGTCCAAGTTTGGCCCGTTTGAAGAATGGTTAGGGTTAGGGTTAGGGTTAGGGTTAGGGTTAGGGTTAGGGTTACACGATGAGGTCGGTTAAGTCAGTTTGGGTTGTCTTTTGGTGAAAGGTTTAACTGACATAACATTGTGGCCTGCCGTAGATACATGGCCACCGGCTGTAATGCTTAGTTTGTTTGTTTCTTCAGGCCAGTACCTACCTTCTGATACAAAAACTTTATCGCTTGGGTGGATTTAACCCGGAAAGCACCCTTTCACAGTTAGGGTTAGGGTTAGGAATAAGACCTAGGGTTAGGGTTAGGGTTAACTTTTACAGTCTCATGACTCGATAACAAAGCACGATACTTGAAATCTGTCTGCAGTTTCAAACTCCTGGCCAAAAGACCTTTTGAATGAGTCCAAGTTTGGCCCGTTTGAAGAATGGTTAGGGTTAGGGTTAGGAATAAGACCTAGGGTTAGGGTTAGGGTTAACTTTTAAAGTCTCATGACTCGATAACAAAGCACGATACTTGAAATCTGTCTGCAGTTTCAAACTCCTGGCCAAAAGACCTTTTGAATGAGTCCAAGTTTGGCCCGTTTGAAGAATGGTTAGGGTTAGGGTTAGGAATAAGACCTAGGGTTAGGGTTAGGGTTAACTTTTAAAGTCTCATCACTCGATAACAAAGCACGATACTTGAAATCTGTCTGCAGTTTCAAACTCCTGGCCAAAAGACCTTTTGAATGAGTCCAAGTTTGGCCCGTTTGAAGAATGGTTAGGGTTAGGGTTAGGAATAAGACCTAGGGTTAGGGTTAGGGTTAACTTTTACAGTCTCATGACTCGATAACAAAGCACGATACTTGAAATCTGTCTGCAGTTTCAAACTCCTGGCCAAAAGACCTTTTGAATGAGTCCAAGTTTGGCCCGTTTGAAGAATGGTTAGGGTTAGGGTTAGGAATAAGACCTAGGGTTAGGGTTAGGGTTAACTTTTAAAGTCTCATGACTCGATAACAAAGCACGATACTTGAAATCTGTCTGCAGTTTCAAACTCCTGGCCAAAAGACCTTTTGAATGAGTCCAAGTTTGGCCCGTTTGAAGAATGGTTAGGGTTAGGGTTAGGAATAAGACCTAGGGTTAGGGTTAGGGTTAACTTTTACAGTCTCATGACTCGATAACAAAGCACGATACTTGAAATCTGTCTGCAGTTTCAAACTCCTGGCCAAAAGACCTTTTGAATGAGTCCAAGTTTGGCCCGTTTGAAGAATGGTTAGGGTTAGGGTTAGGAATAAGACCTAGGGTTAGGGTTAGGGTTAACTTTTAAAGTCTCATGACTCGATAACAAAGCACGATACTTGAAATCTGTCTGCAGTTTCAAACTCCTGGCCAAAAGACCTTTTGAATGAGTCCAAGTTTGGCCCGTTTGAAGAATGGTTAGGGTTAGGGTTAGGAATAAGACCTAGGGTTAGGGTTAGGGTTAACTTTTAAAGTCTCATGACTCGATAACAAAGCACGATACTTGAAATCTGTCTGCAGTTTCAAACTCCTGGCCAAAAGACCTTTTGAATGAGTCCAAGTTTGGCCCGTTTGAAGAATGGTTAGGGTTAGGGTTAGGAATAAGACCTAGGGTTAGGGTTAGGGTTAACTTTTACAGTCTCATGACTCGATAACAAAGCACGATACTTGAAATCTGTCTGCAGTTTCAAACTCCTGGCCAAAAGACCTTTTGAATGAGTCCAAGTTTGGCCCGTTTGAAGAATGGTTAGGGTTAGGGTTAGGAATAAGACCTAGGGTTAGGGTTAGGGTTAACTTTTACAGTCTCATGACTCGATAACAAAGCACGATACTTGAAATCTGTCTGCAGTTTCAAACTCCTGGCCAAAAGACCTTTTGAATGAGTCCAAGTTTGGCCCGTTTGAAGAATGGTTAGGGTTAAGGTTAGGGTTAGGATTAAGACCTAGGGCTATGGTTACACGATGAGGTCGGTTAAGTCAGTTTGGGTTGTCTTTTGGTGAAAGGTTTAACTGACATAACATTGTGGCCTGCCGTAGATACATGGCCACCGGCTGTAATGCTTAGTTTGTTTGTTTCTTCAGGCCAGTACCTACCTTCTGATACAAAAACTTTATCGCTTGGGTGGATTTAACCCGGAAAGCACCCTTTCACAGTTAGGGTTAGGGTTAGGAATAAGACCTAGGGTTAGGGTTAGGGTTAACTTTTACAGTCTCATGACTCGATAACAAAGCACGATACTTGAAATCTGTCTGCAGTTTCAAACTCCTGGCCAAAAGACCTTTTGAATGAGTCCAAGTTTGGCCCGTTTGAAGAATGGTTAGGGTTAGGGTTAGGAATAAGACCTAGGGTTAGGGTTAGGGTTAACTTTTACAGTCTCATGACTCGATAACAAAGCACGATACTTGAAATCTGTCTGCAGTTTCAAACTCCTGGCCAAAAGACCTTTTGAATGAGTCCAAGTTTGGCCCGTTTGAAGAATGGTTAGGGTTAAGGTTAGGGTTAGGATTAAGACCTAGGGCTATGGTTACACGATGAGGTCGGTTAAGTCAGTTTGGGTTGTCTTTTGGTGAAAGGTTTAACTGACATAACATTGTGGCCTGCCGTAGATACATGGCCACCGGCTGTAATGCTTAGTTTGTTTGTTTCTTCAGGCCAGTACCTACCTTCTGATACAAAAACTTTATCGCTTGGGTGGATTTAACCCGGAAAGCACCCTTTCACAGTTAGGGTTAGGGTTAGGAATAAGACCTAGGGTTAGGGTTAGGGTTAACTTTTACAGTCTCATGACTCGATAACAAAGCACGATACTTGAAATCTGTCTGCAGTTTCAAACTCCTGGCCAAAAGACCTTTTGAATGAGTCCAAGTTTGGCCCGTTTGAAGAATGGTTAGGGTTAGGGTTAGGAATAAGACCTAGGGTTAGGGTTAGGGTTAACTTTTAAAGTCTCATAACTCGATAACAAAGCACGATACTTGAAATCTGTCTGCAGTTTCAAACTCCTGGCCAAAAGACCTTTTGAATGAGTCCAAGTTTGGCCCGTTTGAAGAATGGTTAGGGTTAAGGTTAGGGTTAGGATTAAGACCTAGGGCTATGGTTACACGATGAGGTCGGTTAAGTCAGTTTGGGTTGTCTTTTGGTGAAAGGTTTAACTGACATAACATTGTGGCCTGCCGTAGATACATGGCCACCGGCTGTAATGCTTAGTTTGTTTGTTTCTTCAGGCCAGTACCTACCTTCTGATACAAAAACTTTATCGCTTGGGTGGATTTAACCCGGAAAGCACCCTTTCACAGTTAGGGTTAGGGTTAGGAATAAGACCTAGGGTTAGGGTTAGGGTTAACTTTTACAGTCTCATGACTCGATAACAAAGCACGATACTTGAAATCTGTCTGCAGTTTCAAACTCCTGGCCAAAAGACCTTTTGAATGAGTCCAAGTTTGGCCCGTTTGAAGAATGGTTAGGGTTAGGGTTAGGAATAAGACCTAGGGTTAGGGTTAGGGTTAACTTTTAAAGTCTCATGACTCGATAACAAAGCACGATACTTGAAATCTGTCTGCAGTTTCAAACTCCTGGCCAAAAGACCTTTTGAATGAGTCCAAGTTTGGCCCGTTTGAAGAATGGTTAGGGTTAGGGTTAGGAATAAGACCTAGGGTTAGGGTTAGGGTTAACTTTTAAAGTCTCATCACTCGATAACAAAGCACGATACTTGAAATCTGTCTGCAGTTTCAAACTCCTGGCCAAAAGACCTTTTGAATGAGTCCAAGTTTGGCCCGTTTGAAGAATGGTTAGGGTTAAGGTTAGGGTTAGGATTAAGACCTAGGGCTATGGTTACACGATGAGGTCGGTTAAGTCAGTTTGGGTTGTCTTTTGGTGAAAGGTTTAACTGACATAACATTGTGGCCTGCCGTAGATACATGGCCACCGGCTGTAATGCTTAGTTTGTTTGTTTCTTCAGGCCAGTACCTACCTTCTGATACAAAAACTTTATCGCTTGGGTGGATTTAACCCGGAAAGCACCCTTTCACAGTTAGGGTTAGGGTTAGGAATAAGACCTAGGGTTAGGGTTAGGGTTAACTTTTACAGTCTCATGACTCGATAACAAAGCACGATACTTGAAATCTGTCTGCAGTTTCAAACTCCTGGCCAAAAGACCTTTTGAATGAGTCCAAGTTTGGCCCGTTTGAAGAATGGTTAGGGTTAGGGTTAGGAATAAGACCTAGGGTTAGGGTTAGGGTTAACTTTTAAAGTCTCATAACTCGATAACAAAGCACGATACTTGAAATCTGTCTGCAGTTTCAAACTCCTGGCCAAAAGACCTTTTGAATGAGTCCAAGTTTGGCCCGTTTGAAGAATGGTTAGGGTTAAGGTTAGGGTTAGGATTAAGACCTAGGGCTATGGTTACACGATGAGGTCGGTTAAGTCAGTTTGGGTTGTCTTTTGGTGAAAGGTTTAACTGACATAACATTGTGGCCTGCCGTAGATACATGGCCACCGGCTGTAATGCTTAGTTTGTTTGTTTCTTCAGGCCAGTACCTACCTTCTGATACAAAAACTTTATCGCTTGGGTGGATTTAACCCGGAAAGCACCCTTTCACAGTTAGGGTTAGGGTTAGGAATAAGACCTAGGGTTAGGGTTAGGGTTAACTTTTACAGTCTCATGACTCGATAACAAAGCACGATACTTGAAATCTGTCTGCAGTTTCAAACTCCTGGCCAAAAGACCTTTTGAATGAGTCCAAGTTTGGCCCGTTTGAAGAATGGTTAGGGTTAGGGTTAGGAATAAGACCTAGGGTTAGGGTTAGGGTTAACTTTTAAAGTCTCATGACTCGATAACAAAGCACGATACTTGAAATCTGTCTGCAGTTTCAAACTCCTGGCCAAAAGACCTTTTGAATGAGTCCAAGTTTGGCCCGTTTGAAGAATGGTTAGGGTTAGGGTTAGGAATAAGACCTAGGGTTAGGGTTAGGGTTAACTTTTAAAGTCTCATGACTCGATAACAAAGCACGATACTTGAAATCTGTCTGCAGTTTCAAACTCCTGGCCAAAAGACCTTTTGAATGAGTCCAAGTTTGGCCCGTTTGAAGAATGGTTAGGGTTAGGGTTAGGAATAAGACCTAGGGTTAGGGTTAGGGTTAACTTTTAAAGTCTCATGACTCGATAACAAAGCACGATACTTGAAATCTGTCTGCAGTTTCAAACTCCTGGCCAAAAGACCTTTTGAATGAGTCCAAGTTTGGCCCGTTTGAAGAATGGTTAGGGTTAGGGTTAGGAATAAGACCTAGGGTTAGGGTTAGGGTTAACTTTTACAGTCTCATGACTCGATAACAAAGCACGATACTTGAAATCTGTCTGCAGTTTCAAACTCCTGGCCAAAAGACCTTTTGAATGAGTCCAAGTTTGGCCCGTTTGAAGAATGGTTAGGGTTAGGGTTAGGAATAAGACCTAGGGTTAGGGTTAGGGTTAACTTTTAAAGTCTCATGACTCGATAACAAAGCACGATACTTGAAATCTGTCTGCAGTTTCAAACTCCTGGCCAAAAGACCTTTTGAATGAGTCCAAGTTTGGCCCGTTTGAAGAATGGTTAGGGTTAGGGTTAGGAATAAGACCTAGGGTTAGGGTTAGGGTTAACTTTTACAGTCTCATGACTCGATAACAAAGCACGATACTTGAAATCTGTCTGCAGTTTCAAACTCCTGGCCAAAAGACCTTTTGAATGAGTCCAAGTTTGGCCCGTTTGAAGAATGGTTAGGGTTAGGGTTAGGAATAAGACCTAGGGTTAGGGTTAGGGTTAACTTTTACAGTCTCATGACTCGATAACAAAGCACGATACTTGAAATCTGTCTGCAGTTTCAAACTCCTGGCCAAAAGACCTTTTGAATGAGTCCAAGTTTGGCCCGTTTGAAGAATGGTTAGGGTTAAGGTTAGGGTTAGGATTAAGACCTAGGGCTATGGTTACACGATGAGGTCGGTTAAGTCAGTTTGGGTTGTCTTTTGGTGAAAGGTTTAACTGACATAACATTGTGGCCTGCCGTAGATACATGGCCACCGGCTGTAATGCTTAGTTTGTTTGTTTCTTCAGGCCAGTACCTACCTTCTGATACAAAAACTTTATCGCTTGGGTGGATTTAACCCGGAAAGCACCCTTTCACAGTTAGGGTTAGGGTTAGGAATAAGACCTAGGGTTAGGGTTAGGGTTAACTTTTAAAGTCTCATGACTCGATAACAAAGCACGATACTTGAAATCTGTCTGCAGTTTCAAACTCCTGGCCAAAAGACCTTTTGAATGAGTCCAAGTTTGGCCCGTTTGAAGAATGGTTAGGGTTAGGGTTAGGAATAAGACCTAGGGTTAGGGTTAGGGTTAACTTTTAAAGTCTCATGACTCGATAACAAAGCACGATACTTGAAATCTGTCTGCAGTTTCAAACTCCTGGCCAAAAGACCTTTTGAATGAGTCCAAGTTTGGCCCGTTTGAAGAATGGTTAGGGTTAGGGTTAGGAATAAGACCTAGGGTTAGGGTTAGGGTTAACTTTTAAAGTCTCATCACTCGATAACAAAGCACGATACTTGAAATCTGTCTGCAGTTTCAAACTCCTGGCCAAAAGACCTTTTGAATGAGTCCAAGTTTGGCCCGTTTGAAGAATGGTTAGGGTTAAGGTTAGGGTTAGGATTAAGACCTAGGGCTATGGTTACACGATGAGGTCGGTTAAGTCAGTTTGGGTTGTCTTTTGGTGAAAGGTTTAACTGACATAACATTGTGGCCTGCCGTAGATACATGGCCACCGGCTGTAATGCTTAGTTTGTTTGTTTCTTCAGGCCAGTACCTACCTTCTGATACAAAAACTTTATCGCTTGGGTGGATTTAACCCGGAAAGCACCCTTTCACAGTTAGGGTTAGGGTTAGGAATAAGACCTAGGGTTAGGGTTAGGGTTAACTTTTACAGTCTCATGACTCGATAACAAAGCACGATACTTGAAATCTGTCTGCAGTTTCAAACTCCTGGCCAAAAGACCTTTTGAATGAGTCCAAGTTTGGCCCGTTTGAAGAATGGTTAGGGTTAGGGTTAGGAATAAGACCTAGGGTTAGGGTTAGGGTTAACTTTTAAAGTCTCATAACTCGATAACAAAGCACGATACTTGAAATCTGTCTGCAGTTTCAAACTCCTGGCCAAAAGACCTTTTGAATGAGTCCAAGTTTGGCCCGTTTGAAGAATGGTTAGGGTTAAGGTTAGGGTTAGGATTAAGACCTAGGGCTATGGTTACACGATGAGGTCGGTTAAGTCAGTTTGGGTTGTCTTTTGGTGAAAGGTTTAACTGACATAACATTGTGGCCTGCCGTAGATACATGGCCACCGGCTGTAATGCTTAGTTTGTTTGTTTCTTCAGGCCAGTACCTACCTTCTGATACAAAAACTTTATCGCTTGGGTGGATTTAACCCGGAAAGCACCCTTTCACAGTTAGGGTTAGGGTTAGGAATAAGACCTAGGGTTAGGGTTAGGGTTAACTTTTACAGTCTCATGACTCGATAACAAAGCACGATACTTGAAATCTGTCTGCAGTTTCAAACTCCTGGCCAAAAGACCTTTTGAATGAGTCCAAGTTTGGCCCGTTTGAAGAATGGTTAGGGTTAGGGTTAGGAATAAGACCTAGGGTTAGGGTTAGGGTTAACTTTTAAAGTCTCATGACTCGATAACAAAGCACGATACTTGAAATCTGTCTGCAGTTTCAAACTCCTGGCCAAAAGACCTTTTGAATGAGTCCAAGTTTGGCCCGTTTGAAGAATGGTTAGGGTTAGGGTTAGGAATAAGACCTAGGGTTAGGGTTAGGGTTAACTTTTAAAGTCTCATGACTCGATAACAAAGCACGATACTTGAAATCTGTCTGCAGTTTCAAACTCCTGGCCAAAAGACCTTTTGAATGAGTCCAAGTTTGGCCCGTTTGAAGAATGGTTAGGGTTAGGGTTAGGAATAAGACCTAGGGTTAGGGTTAGGGTTAACTTTTAAAGTCTCATCACTCGATAACAAAGCACGATACTTGAAATCTGTCTGCAGTTTCAAACTCCTGGCCAAAAGACCTTTTGAATGAGTCCAAGTTTGGCCCGTTTGAAGAATGGTTAGGGTTAGGGTTAGGAATAAGACCTAGGGTTAGGGTTAGGGTTAACTTTTACAGTCTCATGACTCGATAACAAAGCACGATACTTGAAATCTGTCTGCAGTTTCAAACTCCTGGCCAAAAGACCTTTTGAATGAGTCCAAGTTTGGCCCGTTTGAAGAATGGTTAGGGTTAAGGTTAGGGTTAGGATTAAGACCTAGGGCTATGGTTACACGATGAGGTCGGTTAAGTCAGTTTGGGTTGTCTTTTGGTGAAAGGTTTAACTGACATAACATTGTGGCCTGCCGTAGATACATGGCCACCGGCTGTAATGCTTAGTTTGTTTGTTTCTTCAGGCCAGTACCTACCTTCTGATACAAAAACTTTATCGCTTGGGTGGATTTAACCCGGAAAGCACCCTTTCACAGTTAGGGTTAGGGTTAGGAATAAGACCTAGGGTTAGGGTTAGGGTTAACTTTTAAAGTCTCATGACTCGATAACAAAGCACGATACTTGAAATCTGTCTGCAGTTTCAAACTCCTGGCCAAAAGACCTTTTGAATGAGTCCAAGTTTGGCCCGTTTGAAGAATGGTTAGGGTTAGGGTTAGGAATAAGACCTAGGGTTAGGGTTAGGGTTAACTTTTAAAGTCTCATGACTCGATAACAAAGCACGATACTTGAAATCTGTCTGCAGTTTCAAACTCCTGGCCAAAAGACCTTTTGAATGAGTCCAAGTTTGGCCCGTTTGAAGAATGGTTAGGGTTAGGGTTAGGAATAAGACCTAGGGTTAGGGTTAGGGTTAACTTTTAAAGTCTCATCACTCGATAACAAAGCACGATACTTGAAATCTGTCTGCAGTTTCAAACTCCTGGCCAAAAGACCTTTTGAATGAGTCCAAGTTTGGCCCGTTTGAAGAATGGTTAGGGTTAAGGTTAGGGTTAGGATTAAGACCTAGGGCTATGGTTACACGATGAGGTCGGTTAAGTCAGTTTGGGTTGTCTTTTGGTGAAAGGTTTAACTGACATAACATTGTGGCCTGCCGTAGATACATGGCCACCGGCTGTAATGCTTAGTTTGTTTGTTTCTTCAGGCCAGTACCTACCTTCTGATACAAAAACTTTATCGCTTGGGTGGATTTAACCCGGAAAGCACCCTTTCACAGTTAGGGTTAGGGTTAGGAATAAGACCTAGGGTTAGGGTTAGGGTTAACTTTTACAGTCTCATGACTCGATAACAAAGCACGATACTTGAAATCTGTCTGCAGTTTCAAACTCCTGGCCAAAAGACCTTTTGAATGAGTCCAAGTTTGGCCCGTTTGAAGAATGGTTAGGGTTAGGGTTAGGAATAAGACCTAGGGTTAGGGTTAGGGTTAACTTTTAAAGTCTCATGACTCGATAACAAAGCACGATACTTGAAATCTGTCTGCAGTTTCAAACTCCTGGCCAAAAGACCTTTTGAATGAGTCCAAGTTTGGCCCGTTTGAAGAATGGTTAGGGTTAGGGTTAGGAATAAGACCTAGGGTTAGGGTTAGGGTTAACTTTTAAAGTCTCATGACTCGATAACAAAGCACGATACTTGAAATCTGTCTGCAGTTTCAAACTCCTGGCCAAAAGACCTTTTGAATGAGTCCAAGTTTGGCCCGTTTGAAGAATGGTTAGGGTTAGGGTTAGGAATAAGACCTAGGGTTAGGGTTAGGGTTAACTTTTAAAGTCTCATCACTCGATAACAAAGCACGATACTTGAAATCTGTCTGCAGTTTCAAACTCCTGGCCAAAAGACCTTTTGAATGAGTCCAAGTTTGGCCCGTTTGAAGAATGGTTAGGGTTAGGGTTAGGAATAAGACCTAGGGTTAGGGTTAGGGTTAACTTTTACAGTCTCATGACTCGATAACAAAGCACGATACTTGAAATCTGTCTGCAGTTTCAAACTCCTGGCCAAAAGACCTTTTGAATGAGTCCAAGTTTGGCCCGTTTGAAGAATGGTTAGGGTTAGGGTTAGGAATAAGACCTAGGGTTAGGGTTAGGGTTAACTTTTAAAGTCTCATGACTCGATAACAAAGCACGATACTTGAAATCTGTCTGCAGTTTCAAACTCCTGGCCAAAAGACCTTTTGAATGAGTCAAAGTTTGGCCCGTTTGAAGAATGGTTAGGGTTAGGGTTAGGAATAAGACCTAGGGTTAGGGTTAGGGTTAACTTTTAAAGTCTCATCACTCGATAACAAAGCACGATACTTGAAATCTGTCTGCAGTTTCAAACTCCTGGCCAAAAGACCTTTTGAATGAGTCCAAGTTTGGCCCGTTTGAAGAATGGTTAGGGTTAGGGTTAGGAATAAGACCTAGGGTTAGGGTTAGGGTTAACTTTTACAGTCTCATGACTCGATAACAAAGCACGATACTTGAAATCTGTCTGCAGTTTCAAACTCCTGGCCAAAAGACCTTTTGAATGAGTCCAAGTTTGGCCCGTTTGAAGAATGGTTAGGGTTAGGGTTAGGAATAAGACCTAGGGTTAGGGTTAGGGTTAACTTTTAAAGTCTCATAACTCGATAACAAAGCACGATACTTGAAATCTGTCTGCAGTTTCAAACTCCTGGCCAAAAGACCTTTTGAATGAGTCCAAGTTTGGCCCGTTTGAAGAATGGTTAGGGTTAAGGTTAGGGTTAGGATTAAGACCTAGGGCTATGGTTACACGATGAGGTCGGTTAAGTCAGTTTGGGTTGTCTTTTGGTGAAAGGTTTAACTGACATAACATTGTGGCCTGCCGTAGATACATGGCCACCGGCTGTAATGCTTAGTTTGTTTGTTTCTTCAGGCCAGTACCTACCTTCTGATACAAAAACTTTATCGCTTGGGTGGATTTAACCCGGAAAGCACCCTTTCACAGTTAGGGTTAGGGTTAGGAATAAGACCTAGGGTTAGGGTTAGGGTTAACTTTTACAGTCTCATGACTCGATAACAAAGCACGATACTTGAAATCTGTCTGCAGTTTCAAACTCCTGGCCAAAAGACCTTTTGAATGAGTCCAAGTTTGGCCCGTTTGAAGAATGGTTAGGGTTAGGGTTAGGAATAAGACCTAGGGTTAGGGTTAGGGTTAACTTTTAAAGTCTCATGACTCGATAACAAAGCACGATACTTGAAATCTGTCTGCAGTTTCAAACTCCTGGCCAAAAGACCTTTTGAATGAGTCCAAGTTTGGCCCGTTTGAAGAATGGTTAGGGTTAGGGTTAGGAATAAGACCTAGGGTTAGGGTTAGGGTTAACTTTTAAAGTCTCATGACTCGATAACAAAGCACGATACTTGAAATCTGTCTGCAGTTTCAAACTCCTGGCCAAAAGACCTTTTGAATGAGTCCAAGTTTGGCCCGTTTGAAGAATGGTTAGGGTTAGGGTTAGGAATAAGACCTAGGGTTAGGGTTAGGGTTAACTTTTAAAGTCTCATCACTCGATAACAAAGCACGATACTTGAAATCTGTCTGCAGTTTCAAACTCCTGGCCAAAAGACCTTTTGAATGAGTCCAAGTTTGGCCCGTTTGAAGAATGGTTAGGGTTAAGGTTAGGGTTAGGATTAAGACCTAGGGCTATGGTTACACGATGAGGTCGGTTAAGTCAGTTTGGGTTGTCTTTTGGTGAAAGGTTTAACTGACATAACATTGTGGCCTGCCGTAGATACATGGCCACCGGCTGTAATGCTTAGTTTGTTTGTTTCTTCAGGCCAGTACCTACCTTCTGATACAAAAACTTTATCGCTTGGGTGGATTTAACCCGGAAAGCACCCTTTCACAGTTAGGGTTAGGGTTAGGAATAAGACCTAGGGTTAGGGTTAGGGTTAACTTTTACAGTCTCATGACTCGATAACAAAGCACGATACTTGAAATCTGTCTGCAGTTTCAAACTCCTGGCCAAAAGACCTTTTGAATGAGTCCAAGTTTGGCCCGTTTGAAGAATGGTTAGGGTTAGGGTTAGGAATAAGACCTAGGGTTAGGGTTAGGGTTAACTTTTAAAGTCTCATAACTCGATAACAAAGCACGATACTTGAAATCTGTCTGCAGTTTCAAACTCCTGGCCAAAAGACCTTTTGAATGAGTCCAAGTTTGGCCCGTTTGAAGAATGGTTAGGGTTAAGGTTAGGGTTAGGATTAAGACCTAGGGCTATGGTTACACGATGAGGTCGGTTAAGTCAGTTTGGGTTGTCTTTTGGTGAAAGGTTTAACTGACATAACATTGTGGCCTGCCGTAGATACATGGCCACCGGCTGTAATGCTTAGTTTGTTTGTTTCTTCAGGCCAGTACCTACCTTCTGATACAAAAACTTTATCGCTTGGGTGGATTTAACCCGGAAAGCACCCTTTCACAGTTAGGGTTAGGGTTAGGAATAAGACCTAGGGTTAGGGTTAGGGTTAACTTTTACAGTCTCATGACTCGATAACAAAGCACGATACTTGAAATCTGTCTGCAGTTTCAAACTCCTGGCCAAAAGACCTTTTGAATGAGTCCAAGTTTGGCCCGTTTGAAGAATGGTTAGGGTTAGGGTTAGGAATAAGACCTAGGGTTAGGGTTAGGGTTAACTTTTAAAGTCTCATAACTCGATAACAAAGCACGATACTTGAAATCTGTCTGCAGTTTCAAACTCCTGGCCAAAAGACCTTTTGAATGAGTCCAAGTTTGGCCCGTTTGAAGAATGGTTAGGGTTAAGGTTAGGGTTAGGATTAAGACCTAGGGCTATGGTTACACGATGAGGTCGGTTAAGTCAGTTTGGGTTGTCTTTTGGTGAAAGGTTTAACTGACATAACATTGTGGCCTGCCGTAGATACATGGCCACCGGCTGTAATGCTTAGTTTGTTTGTTTCTTCAGGCCAGTACCTACCTTCTGATACAAAAACTTTATCGCTTGGGTGGATTTAACCCGGAAAGCACCCTTTCACAGTTAGGGTTAGGGTTAGGAATAAGACCTAGGGTTAGGGTTAGGGTTAACTTTTACAGTCTCATGACTCGATAACAAAGCACGATACTTGAAATCTGTCTGCAGTTTCAAACTCCTGGCCAAAAGACCTTTTGAATGAGTCCAAGTTTGGCCCGTTTGAAGAATGGTTAGGGTTAGGGTTAGGAATAAGACCTAGGGTTAGGGTTAGGGTTAACTTTTAAAGTCTCATCACTCGATAACAAAGCACGATACTTGAAATCTGTCTGCAGTTTCAAACTCCTGGCCAAAAGACCTTTTGAATGAGTCCAAGTTTGGCCCGTTTGAAGAATGGTTAGGGTTAAGGTTAGGGTTAGGATTAAGACCTAGGGCTATGGTTACACGATGAGGTCGGTTAACTCAGTTTGGGTTGTCTTTTGGTGAAAGGTTTAACTGACATAACATTGTGGCCTGCCGTAGATACATGGCCACCGGCTGTAATGCTTAGTTTGTTTGTTTCTTCAGGCCAGTACCTACCTTCTGATACAAAAACTTTATCGCTTGGGTGGATTTAACCCGGAAAGCACCCTTTCACAGTTAGGGTTAGGGTTAGGAATAAGACCTAGGGTTAGGGTTAGGGTTAACTTTTACAGTCTCATGACTCGATAACAAAGCACGATACTTGAAATCTGTCTGCAGTTTCAAACTCCTGGCCAAAAGACCTTTTGAATGAGTCCAAGTTTGGCCCGTTTGAAGAATGGTTAGGGTTAGGGTTAGGAATAAGACCTAGGGTTAGGGTTAGGGTTAACTTTTAAAGTCTCATCACTCGATAACAAAGCACGATACTTGAAATCTGTCTGCAGTTTCAAACTCCTGGCCAAAAGACCTTTTGAATGAGTCCAAGTTTGGCCCGTTTGAAGAATGGTTAGGGTTAAGGTTAGGGTTAGGATTAAGACCTAGGGCTATGGTTACACGATGAGGTCGGTTAACTCAGTTTGGGTTGTCTTTTGGTGAAAGGTTTAACTGACATAACATTGTGGCCTGCCGTAGATACATGGCCACCGGCTGTAATGCTTAGTTTGTTTGTTTCTTCAGGCCAGTACCTACCTTCTGATACAAAAACTTTATCGCTTGGGTGGATTTAACCCGGAAAGCACCCTTTCACAGTTAGGGTTAGGGTTAGGAATAAGACCTAGGGTTAGGGTTAGGGTTAACTTTTACAGTCTCATGACTCGATAACAAAGCACGATACTTGAAATCTGTCTGCAGTTTCAAACTCCTGGCCAAAAGACCTTTTGAATGAGTCCAAGTTTGGCCCGTTTGAAGAATGGTTAGGGTTAGGGTTAGGAATAAGACCTAGGGTTAGGGTTAGGGTTAACTTTTACAGTCTCATGACTCGATAACAAAGCACGATACTTGAAATCTGTCTGCAGTTTCAAACTCCTGGCCAAAAGACCTTTTGAATGAGTCCAAGTTTGGCCCGTTTGAAGAATGGTTAGGGTTAGGGTTAGGGTTAGGGTTAGGGTTAGGGTTAGGGTTACACGATGAGGTCGGTTAAGTCAGTTTGGGTTGTCTTTTGGTGAAAGGTTTAACTGACATAACATTGTGGCCTGCCGTAGATACATGGCCACCGGCTGTAATGCTTAGTTTGTTTGTTTCTTCAGGCCAGTACCTACCTTCTGATACAAAAACTTTATCGCTTGGGTGGATTTAACCCGGAAAGCACCCTTTCACAGTTAGGGTTAGGGTTAGGAATAAGACCTAGGGTTAGGGTTAGGGTTAACTTTTACAGTCTCATGACTCGATAACAAAGCACGATACTTGAAATCTGTCTGCAGTTTCAAACTCCTGGCCAAAAGACCTTTTGAATGAGTCCAAGTTTGGCCCGTTTGAAGAATGGTTAGGGTTAGGGTTAGGAATAAGACCTAGGGTTAGGGTTAGGGTTAACTTTTAAAGTCTCATAACTCGATAACAAAGCACGATACTTGAAATCTGTCTGCAGTTTCAAACTCCTGGCCAAAAGACCTTTTGAATGAGTCCAAGTTTGGCCCGTTTGAAGAATGGTTAGGGTTAAGGTTAGGGTTAGGATTAAGACCTAGGGCTATGGTTACACGATGAGGTCGGTTAAGTCAGTTTGGGTTGTCTTTTGGTGAAAGGTTTAACTGACATAACATTGTGGCCTGCCGTAGATACATGGCCACCGGCTGTAATGCTTAGTTTGTTTGTTTCTTCAGGCCAGTACCTACCTTCTGATACAAAAACTTTATCGCTTGGGTGGATTTAACCCGGAAAGCACCCTTTCACAGTTAGGGTTAGGGTTAGGAATAAGACCTAGGGTTAGGGTTAGGGTTAACTTTTACAGTCTCATGACTCGATAACAAAGCACGATACTTGAAATCTGTCTGCAGTTTCAAACTCCTGGCCAAAAGACCTTTTGAATGAGTCCAAGTTTGGCCCGTTTGAAGAATGGTTAGGGTTAGGGTTAGGAATAAGACCTAGGGTTAGGGTTAGGGTTAACTTTTAAAGTCTCATGACTCGATAACAAAGCACGATACTTGAAATCTGTCTGCAGTTTCAAACTCCTGGCCAAAAGACCTTTTGAATGAGTCCAAGTTTGGCCCGTTTGAAGAATGGTTAGGGTTAGGGTTAGGAATAAGACCTAGGGTTAGGGTTAGGGTTAACTTTTAAAGTCTCATGACTCGATAACAAAGCACGATACTTGAAATCTGTCTGCAGTTTCAAACTCCTGGCCAAAAGACCTTTTGAATGAGTCCAAGTTTGGCCCGTTTGAAGAATGGTTAGGGTTAGGGTTAGGAATAAGACCTAGGGTTAGGGTTAGGGTTAACTTTTAAAGTCTCATCACTCGATAACAAAGCACGATACTTGAAATCTGTCTGCAGTTTCAAACTCCTGGCCAAAAGACCTTTTGAATGAGTCCAAGTTTGGCCCGTTTGAAGAATGGTTAGGGTTAGGGTTAGGAATAAGACCTAGGGTTAGGGTTAGGGTTAACTTTTACAGTCTCATGACTCGATAACAAAGCACGATACTTGAAATCTGTCTGCAGTTTCAAACTCCTGGCCAAAAGACCTTTTGAATGAGTCCAAGTTTGGCCCGTTTGAAGAATGGTTAGGGTTAGGGTTAGGAATAAGACCTAGGGTTAGGGTTAGGGTTAACTTTTAAAGTCTCATGACTCGATAACAAAGCACGATACTTGAAATCTGTCTGCAGTTTCAAACTCCTGGCCAAAAGACCTTTTGAATGAGTCCAAGTTTGGCCCGTTTGAAGAATGGTTAGGGTTAGGGTTAGGAATAAGACCTAGGGTTAGGGTTAGGGTTAACTTTTAAAGTCTCATGACTCGATAACAAAGCACGATACTTGAAATCTGTCTGCAGTTTCAAACTCCTGGCCAAAAGACCTTTTGAATGAGTCCAAGTTTGGCCCGTTTGAAGAATGGTTAGGGTTAGGGTTAGGAATAAGACCTAGGGTTAGGGTTAGGGTTAACTTTTACAGTCTCATGACTCGATAACAAAGCACGATACTTGAAATCTGTCTGCAGTTTCAAACTCCTGGCCAAAAGACCTTTTGAATGAGTCCAAGTTTGGCCCGTTTGAAGAATGGTTAGGGTTAGGGTTAGGAATAAGACCTAGGGTTAGGGTTAGGGTTAACTTTTACAGTCTCATGACTCGATAACAAAGCACGATACTTGAAATCTGTCTGCAGTTTCAAACTCCTGGCCAAAAGACCTTTTGAATGAGTCCAAGTTTGGCCCGTTTGAAGAATGGTTAGGGTTAGGGTTAGGAATAAGACCTAGGGTTAGGGTTAGGGTTAACTTTTAAAGTCTCATGACTCGATAACAAAGCACGATACTTGAAATCTGTCTGCAGTTTCAAACTCCTGGCCAAAAGACCTTTTGAATGAGTCCAAGTTTGGCCCGTTTGAAGAATGGTTAGGGTTAGGGTTAGGAATAAGACCTAGGGTTAGGGTTAGGGTTAACTTTTACAGTCTCATGACTCGATAACAAAGCACGATACTTGAAATCTGTCTGCAGTTTCAAACTCCTGGCCAAAAGACCTTTTGAATGAGTCCAAGTTTGGCCCGTTTGAAGAATGGTTAGGGTTAAGGTTAGGGTTAGGATTAAGACCTAGGGTTAGGGTTAGGGTTAACTTTTACAGTCTCATGACTCGATAACAAAGCACGATACTTGAAATCTGTCTGCAGTTTCAAACTCCTGGCCAAAAGACCTTTTGAATGAGTCCAAGTTTGGCCCGTTTGAAGAATGGTTAGGGTTAGGGTTAGGAATAAGACCTAGGGTTAGGGTTAGGGTTAACTTTTAAAGTCTCATGACTCGATAACAAAGCACGATACTTGAAATCTGTCTGCAGTTTCAAACTCCTGGCCAAAAGACCTTTTGAATGAGTCCAAGTTTGGCCCGTTTGAAGAATGGTTAGGGTTAGGGTTAGGAATAAGACCTAGGGTTAGGGTTAGGGTTAACTTTTACAGTCTCATGACTCGATAACAAAGCACGATACTTGAAATCTGTTAGGGTTAGGGTTAGGGTTAGGGTTAGGGTTACACGATGAGGTCGGTTAAGTCAGTTTGGGTTGTCTTTTGGTGAAAGGTTTAACTGACATAACATTGTGGCCTGCCGTAGATACATGGCCACCGGCTGTAATGCTTAGTTTGTTTGTTTCTTCAGGCCAGTACCTACCTTCTGATACAAAAACTTTATCGCTTGGGTGGATTTAACCCGGAAAGCACCCTTTCACAGTTAGGGTTAGGGTTAGGAATAAGACCTAGGGTTAGGGTTAGGGTTAACTTTTACAGTCTCATGACTCGATAACAAAGCACGATACTTGAAATCTGTCTGCAGTTTCAAACTCCTGGCCAAAAGACCTTTTGAATGAGTCCAAGTTTGGCCCGTTTGAAGAATGGTTAGGGTTAGGGTTAGGAATAAGACCTAGGGTTAGGGTTAGGGTTAACTTTTAAAGTCTCATAACTCGATAACAAAGCACGATACTTGAAATCTGTCTGCAGTTTCAAACTCCTGGCCAAAAGACCTTTTGAATGAGTCCAAGTTTGGCCCGTTTGAAGAATGGTTAGGGTTAAGGTTAGGGTTAGGATTAAGACCTAGGGCTATGGTTACACGATGAGGTCGGTTAAGTCAGTTTGGGTTGTCTTTTGGTGAAAGGTTTAACTGACATAACATTGTGGCCTGCCGTAGATACATGGCCACCGGCTGTAATGCTTAGTTTGTTTGTTTCTTCAGGCCAGTACCTACCTTCTGATACAAAAACTTTATCGCTTGGGTGGATTTAACCCGGAAAGCACCCTTTCACAGTTAGGGTTAGGGTTAGGAATAAGACCTAGGGTTAGGGTTAGGGTTAACTTTTACAGTCTCATGACTCGATAACAAAGCACGATACTTGAAATCTGTCTGCAGTTTCAAACTCCTGGCCAAAAGACCTTTTGAATGAGTCCAAGTTTGGCCCGTTTGAAGAATGGTTAGGGTTAGGGTTAGGAATAAGACCTAGGGTTAGGGTTAGGGTTAGGGTTAGGGTTAGGGTTAGGGTTAGGGTTAGGGTTAGGGTTAGGGTTAGGGTTAGGGTTAGGGTTAGGGTTAGGGTTAGGGTTAGGGTTAGGGTTAGGGTTAGGGTTAGGGTTAGGGTTAGGGTTAGGGTTAGGGTTAGGGTTAGGGTTAGGGTTAGGGTTAGGGTTAGGGTTAGGGTTAGGGTTAGGGTTAGGGTTAGGGTTAGGGTTAGGGTTAGGGTTAGGGTTAGGGTTAGGGTTAGGGTTAGGGTTAGGGTTAGGGTTAGGGTTAGGGTTAGGGTTAGGGTTAGGGTTAGGGTTAGGGTTAGGGTTAGGGTTAGGGTTAGGGTTAGGGTTAGGGTTAGGGTTAGGGTTAGGGTTAGGGTTAGGGTTAGGGTTAGGGTTAGGGTTAGGGTTAGGGTTAGGGTTAGGGTTAGGGTTAGGGTTAGGGTTAGGGTTAGGGTTAGGGTTAGGGTTAGGGTTAGGGTTAGGGTTAGGGTTAGGGTTAGGGTTAGGGTTAGGGTTAGGGTTAGGGTTAGGGTTAGGGTTAGGGTTAGGGTTAGGGTTAGGGTTAGGGTTAGGGTTAGGGTTAGGGTTAGGGTTAGGGTTAGGGTTAGGGTTAGGGTTAGGGTTAGGGTTAGGGTTAGGGTTAGGGTTAGGGTTAGGGTTAGGGTTAGGGTTAGGGTTAGGGTTAGGGTTAGGGTTAGGGTTAGGGTTAGGGTTAGGGTTAGGGTTAGGGTTAGGGTTAGGGTTAGGGTTAGGGTTAGGGTTAGGGTTAGGGTTAGGGTTAGGGTTAGGGTTAGGGTTAGGGTTAGGGTTAGGGTTAGGGTTAGGGTTAGGGTTAGGGTTAGGGTTAGGGTTAGGGTTAGGGTTAGGGTTAGGGTTAGGGTTAGGGTTAGGGTTAGGGTTAGGGTTAGGGTTAGGGTTAGGGTTAGGGTTAGGGTTAGGGTTAGGGTTAGGGTTAGGGTTAGGGTTAGGGTTAGGGTTAGGGTTAGGGTTAGGGTTAGGGTTAGGGTTAGGGTTAGGGTTAGGGTTAGGGTTAGGGTTAGGGTTAGGGTTAGGGTTAGGGTTAGGGTTAGGGTTAGGGTTAGGGTTAGGGTTAGGGTTAGGGTTAGGGTTAGGGTTAGGGTTAGGGTTAGGGTTAGGGTTAGGGTTAGGGTTAGGGTTAGGGTTAGGGTTAGGGTTAGGGTTAGGGTTAGGGTTAGGGTTAGGGTTAGGGTTAGGGTTAGGGTTAGGGTTAGGGTTAGGGTTAGGGTTAGGGTTAGGGTTAGGGTTAGGGTTAGGGTTAGGGTTAGGGTTAGGGTTAGGGTTAGGGTTAGGGTTAGGGTTAGGGTTAGGGTTAGGGTTAGGGTTAGGGTTAGGGTTAGGGTTAGGGTTAGGGTTAGGGTTAGGGTTAGGGTTAGGGTTAGGGTTAGGGTTAGGGTTAGGGTTAGGGTTAGGGTTAGGGTTAGGGTTAGGGTTAGGGTTAGGGTTAGGGTTAGGGTTAGGGTTAGGGTTAGGGTTAGGGTTAGGGTTAGGGTTAGGGTTAGGGTTAGGGTTAGGGTTAGGGTTAGGGTTAGGGTTAGGGTTAGGGTTAGGGTTAGGGTTAGGGTTAGGGTTAGGGTTAGGGTTAGGGTTAGGGTTAGGGTTAGGGTTAGGGTTAGGGTTAGGGTTAGGGTTAGGGTTAGGGTTAGGGTTAGGGTTAGGGTTAGGGTTAGGGTTAGGGTTAGGGTTAGGGTTAGGGTTAGGGTTAGGGTTAGGGTTAGGGTTAGGGTTAGGGTTAGGGTTAGGGTTAGGGTTAGGGTTAGGGTTAGGGTTAGGGTTAGGGTTAGGGTTAGGGTTAGGGTTAGGGTTAGGGTTAGGGTTAGGGT